>NC_054826.1:61557214-61860245 GCF_018345385.1 Vulpes lagopus | reverse complement strand
TTTATACTGAATCTCCAAAATCCAATTACTAGCTAATAATAATTGTCAGTTTTACTTTAAACCTTTAATGATAGGTCACAAGGGATGTGTAGCAGCAGGATTAAATCGCTGTAGACTGTAGCTGTGCCCAGCCTTAAATTACTCGCCTCTTATCTCTGGCTAACAGAGCCACTATATGTTTTGTCACCATTTTTGCTAAATAGAATAAATGTCACCAAAATTAATTTCATCTCCCTTAAATTAGCTTCTTAGTGTGATTTCTCACTTCAGTCAAAATTTATTTCTTCAAGAATTTAATTTCCTTCTTCATCTCTTTTATTTGAGACAGACTGTTCCAGAGCAAATGTCTTTTAATCACTGGCTAGCAAGTTTTGAGGCTTCCTCTTCATTAATAATTGCTGACCCTTTAAGGGGAGTGTTGGAGGATATTTCTGTTTTATTTAAACCATTGTATGCTTTAAGTAGAGTAGCCAGGGATCTTTCTGAACAGATGCAGAGAAAATTCTGAACCTTGCATAGACCAGGAAAGATAATGTTACCACAAAGAAAATCTTTTTCACATGAGGGATGATTCAGGAGGGAGTTTGTAATTAGGTAGATTAGTTGCGTTTACTACTTTTTAATCATTTTCAGGTATATAGCTCTGACTTTAGTTATCCTTTAAGAAAGGCATATGTTTGGAAAAACTGGAGGGATTTTAAAGTTATACTTCTTCTCATAGAACATGGGAAAAACACAGAGGGTCACCTAACTCTGAAATGTATCCAGAAGACAGGATAAGAGCCCCATAACAAATTCTCTTTGCTCATCAATGAAATCCCAAGATGTCAAAAGAGTGGGAGGAGAGATGGTTTTTATAAAAAAGGAAAGAGAGGGAGAGATCCACTTCTAAAAATGCACTGTGGGGAGTTCTGACCTGCTCCCCAGTGAAACAAGTATAACTGGTGAAGATTATGGGGAAAAAAGCCATTTAATGTCTCCAGATATTATCTTAGGGAAATACAGCAAATAAAGGAACATTTATGTAAAAAAATCCACTAAAACTCAGAAGGAACAATGAGATTTCTATGGCCCTTGAACCATGTGGATCCTTTTCCTCCTTCCCCTCCCTAGCTTGGTTTGATGGAAGCTACACCTTGGGCAGATGTAGCCAAAAAGATGGGTCTCCCTTTTCCTTTGGCTCCCAATCATGGGATAAAGTATCTTACCAAGAAAGGTAGGCTACCAGCATTTTTTAATTATCTCCAAGTTATAGAGTTAAATCCCAGGTGAGTGCATAACTTTGGGGACTGTTTTCTCTACCCAACCCCAGTCAGAAGGTGAGGCTCTCCCCCACAAAGGAAGCAAGCTAAGAATACAGGAGCCTTGATCACTCTTGCTCCAATTTGATTATAAGATGGAGGTTCCACATTGGGAGAGCCAAGTTGAGAAAACCAGAGCCTACTATTTTCTTTCCAGCACCAGAAAAAGTTTAGTGACTTTTTCCTGGGAGAGAGGAAATCCTTAAGAACAGAAAGCTCTGAAAGTTTCTCCAAAGGAACTGACTTTGTTTAAAACAGAATGTGGAAAAATTTAAGATTAAGGGCACTTGTGTGAACAGTGGAGGTTTTGGTTAAGCAGTTATGAAGAGGCTAATAACTATGAGAGCAGAAAGCTAAATGAGAGGCTAGTACTTTTACTAGAGAGAACCATGGGAAATAAACAGCTGAGCATTCTCCTGGGTTAACAACAATCATAATGACTAGCCTCAAAAACTACCCATGCCCATGTATAATTCAGCAGCATTACTTACAGTTACATTACTGTACAACCACTGCCTCTAACTATGTTGAAAACTTGTTCATCCTTCCAAGAAGAAAATCTGTAACCATTAAACAATAGCTCCTCACTTCATTCCCGCTCCATGGGCAGGGATTAACAACTAAGTTCTCATCAGAAATAATGGAGGCTAAAAGCCAGTAGGATGACATAATTCAAGTGCTGAAAGAAAATAGTTATCACACAAGAATCTTATATCCAGCAAAACTGTCTTACAGATATGAAGATGAAATGAAAGCATTCACATTCAAAAACTGAGATGTTTCATTGCTAACAGACATACCCTATAAAAAAAACTAAGTGAAATTCTTCAGGCTGGAAGCAAGAACTCAGACATTAATTCAAAACCATATTAAAAAATAAAGAGCACCAGCAGAGATAATTATAAAATAATAAATGATAATATAAATGCATATTTCTTATCCTTTATTCTCTTAACTGATTTTAAAAAGCAAGATATAAGTACAGCATAGGAAAATTAATTGTATTTCTATATATATGCAGTGAACAATCTGAAAGTAAAATTAAGGAAACAATCATACTTATAATAGTATGAATGTGAGAATGGCATACTCCCCCAAATTGATCTTACAGATTCAATGAAATTGGCTTTCTTTCCAATTTTATTTTTTTATTTTATTTTTTTAAAATTTTATTTATTTATTTATGATAGTCACAGAGAGAGAGAGAGAGAAGCAGAGACACAGGCAGAGGGAGAAACAGGCTCCATGCACCGGGAGCCCGACGTGGGATTCGATCCGGGGTCTCCAGGATCGCGCCCTGGGCCAAAGGCAGGCGCCAAACCGCTGCGCCACCCAGGGATCCCTCTTTCCAATTTTAAAACTTACACAAAGTTATAATAATCAAGACTATGTGGTACTAGCCTAAGGGTATACATATAGATCAATGGAATAGAATAAAAAGTTTGTAAATAAATCATCATATTTTCAGTTAACTGATTTTTTAAAATATTTTATTTACTTATTCATGAGACACACACACACACACACACACACACAGAGGCAGAGACACAGGCAGAGGCAGAAGCATGCTCCATGCAGGGAGCCCAACATAGGACTCCATCCCACGACTCCAGGATCATGCCTTGGGCTGAATGTGGTGCTAAACCACTGAGCCACCCGGGCTGACCCAGTTAACTGATTTTTTATGAGGATGCCAAGACAATTCAATGGGGGAAATCATAGTCATTTCAATAAATAGAGCTGGGATAATTGGTTAATCACATGAAGTAAAATGAAATTAGATTCCTACCAAGATTAACTCCAAAAGGGTTAATATAAGGCTTAAGAGTATAGAGTTCTTAGAAGAAAACATTGGTGTAAATATTTGTAACCTCGGGTTAGGCAATAGTTTCTTAGATATGATACAAAAATAACAAGGTACAAAAGAGAAAAATACCTAATTGACTTCATCAAAATTAAAAATGTGTATTCTTCAAAGAACACCATGTGAATATGTAAAAAGATAACCTATAAGATGGGAGCAGATTTTTGCAAATCATATATCTTTGAAGGACTTGTATTCTAAATATATAAAGAACACAATTCAATAATAAAAAGGCGATTATCTATTTTAAAAATGGGCAAGGGATTTGAATAAATGTTTGTTCAAAAATGATATACAATTGACCAATAAACACACAACCAAATGCTCAACATTGTTAGTCATCTGAGTAATGCAAATCAAAACCTCAGAGATATGACTTCATCCCCTCTAGAATGGCTACAATAAAAAAAGACAGACAATAACAAATGTAGGCAAGGATGTTGTGCTGGGAATATAAATGGTGAGGCTTCTTTGGAAAGGAGTCTGGTAGTTTCTCAAAAGAGTAGGCATATAGTTACCATATTACCTAGCAATTCTACTCATAGGTATATACCCAGGAAAACTAAAAACATACATGCACGCTCAAAAATTTGTGCATGAATGTGTATAGCATCATTATCATAATAGCTCAAAAAAGTGGGAAAAACTCAAATGTCTACTAATTGAATGATTGATAAATAAAATATATTATCCATACAGTGGAATATTTGGTAATTAAAAGAAATAAAGTACTGATGTATACTACAATCTGGATGAATCTTGAAGACATTATGCTGAGTGAAAGAACCCAGTTACAAAAAAACCATCTATAGTATAAGGTAAATATTTAGAGATGGAAAGAAGATTAATGGTTGCATAGAGTTGAGGAAATTAGGGGGAAGAATGAGGAATGATTACTAATGGGCATGAGAGTTCTTTGGGATTGATGAAAATGTTCCTAAATTATGGTAATTATTGCATAACAGCATTTAGACCATTTGCATATTCATGGGCCTTAGTTTCATTATCTAGGTTGGATCTAAAAGTTCTTAAAGGAGGCATTTGGCAATGTAGGGTAGGGCAGAGGGTAATTCTCTCTTATTAGGAGAATTAGTGTTGAAATTTACTGTTATATGATACTGTTGTATACTTATACTATTATACTATTAGTTAGGGGTTACAATGACCAAGTAGGCTCTTCCCACAAGGGCCAGCTTTATGGGCTCTGTGATCAGAAAACCCAATGTTTGGTTTAATCCTCTGCTGTTACCATTTTGAAATTTTTAATAAGTGTTGAGCAAGGATGGAGTGATGCATTTTCATTATGCACTGGGTCCCACAAATTATGTAACTATTTCTGATACCACAGAGAGCAGGAATAGGCTGGAGCTCCTTTAGCATCCTTCAGTGCACAGGAATGAACAGGAGTCTTGATGAGAAACATTGATTGCTAAGGAAAGGTTGAACTCTGAAATACTGCAGTATTTAACTAGCCTGGTAGTACTGATCTGAAACCTTCAATAATTGTACCTTTTCATAAAGAGAGTTGTTTTATTTCATGTACTTAACAAAAAAAGTGTTGAAAGTCCAAGACATTTGGCGGGGGGGTCCCTTCTTTTGCTTCCTGAGACAGATAACATATCCCACATGAACCATATTTACTTTAGCCCTGCTTCTCTTCCTCTAACTGGACTGCTAGGTTTCAACAAATACAGCCTCAACTTGTGTTACTTTTATTAGTAGAAGCCTTAAGAAATGTCCAACTCAGTAGGTTCTGTGGTAAAAACAATTATGATTCCCAGAGAATTTCTGATGAATAATAATATTCTAAGCTAATCACTTAAATTGTTTCATCTCACTTTCCCATCAGTCTTTTCAGTTGATTATGATTATCCCAACTTTACACATGAGGAAGCTGAATTTCAGAGAAGTTAATAGAGAAAGATGAAGAGAGAATGGTATCTTCTCTTTGATTTCTCAACTGCTGTTAGATAAGATCTGAAATCCAGAGGTAGCTCTTTTTCTCATTGACTCTATCCCCCCCCCAAACTTATTAGGTCTTATTAGGTCTTATTAGGAGAATTAGTGTTGAAATTTACTGATATATGATACTGCTGTACACTTATACTATTATAAAGCCATATGGTGGTGTTATTTTAATATTGCATCAAAATTTGTTATATACCCAGGTTGAGATTTTAATACCCTTTATGAGACAAAAATACTGAGTTGGGAAGTGAAACATTCAATTATTTCTAGAGTCACAGAATGTCAGAGCTGGAAGAAATCTTTTTTATTTTTTAAGATTTTATTTATTTGTGAGCAAGCAGGTGGGGAGAGGAGCAGAGAGGAAGGGACAAACGGACTCCACTCTGAGCACTGACACGAACATGGGCCTCAATCTCATGACCCTGAGATTATGTCTTGAGCCAAAATCAAGAGTCAATTGCTTAACTGACTGAGCCACCTAGGCACTCCAAGAGCTGGAGGAAAATTTAAAGGACTCTTGTGCCAGCTTACACATTTTATACATGTTGTAACTGAGGTTTAAATATGTTTAATATCTTACCTATGTTCACATAATCAGTACATGATGTTAATGACAAGGACAGAAATATAATTGGTGAATTAAAGCCAATTTTAGGTTCATCAGTCTTTTCACATATTACCTCTCTTTGATCAGCTTTGTCTACATAATAAAAAACAACCTATTTGATAGTTAGATGTGTTTCTTTTTTAATAGATATAACTTGTATGAGGTTTAGACAGCCTGTGGATATTCGGTATGTATGAATTACAGGCTTTTAAGGTTTCTTTAACTCAACATATAGTTGTCCTGTTTGAGGAGGACTTCAATGTACATTGTAGAAATCAGTAAAAAATACTTTCTCAACAAGTTCAATGAAGAAGGTACAGAAAATTCAATGTTTTGTGAGGAACAAGAGATTTTATCACTGGGGCAGTGACTCAATGGTAAAAATAACATGGATGAAGTAAAAAAAAATGAAATGCTTAAAAAAGTGAGAGGAAATGTTCTAATTCATATTTCTGGAGCACTTAGACTTGAAAATCCTTATGTGTAGCTTATTGGTTTCTATTTTGGGGATCCATGAGGGTGTAAATATGGGCAGTTTAATAAATTCATGTGGCTCATGAGGACTTGATATCTCTTTGATATCTTCTTGATACCTACCTTCTTCTACAACTCTATTGATATTAATTGATAATAAACCTAGAAAGTCAAAACTTGGTGTTTTCTTTATTCCATTATATGCTTTTATTTTTAACTCTATAAGATAATAAACCTAGAAAGTCAAAACTTGTTGGTGTTTTCTTTATTCCATTATATGCTTTTATTTTTAACTCTATAAGATAATTCTCTGAACCTGTGTTTGATTCCAAGATAGCCATGATAAGGTCAGCCTTAAGAATTCTTCTTAAAAAAAAAAAAAATTCTTCTTAAGCTTCAGCAAAGGACCTGAAATGACCTTTCTTTGCCTGATTTCTCTGATGAGTGAACACAGTACATTTATGACAGAGATGAAGACTGGCTTTTATTCCTCCCAGTTTGTTGAGATACAATTGACATATAACATTATATTAGTTGAAGATATATAACATAATGACTTGATATATGAATATATTGTGAAATGATTACCATAATAATTTAGTTAACATCCATCAGCTCATATAGTATATTTTTTCTTGTGATTAGAACCGTTAAGATATATTCTCTTAGCAACTTTAAAATATACAACATTTTAAACTGTAGTCACTATGCTGTACATGATATTCCCATGACTGTTTATCTTATAACTGAAAATTTCTACCTTTTGACTACCTTCACTCATTTGGCACCCCACTCCTGCTGCTGCTGGCAAACACCAATTTGTTCTCTGTTACTACAAGGTTTGTTTTGTTTGTATGTTTAGATTTCACACATAAGTGAGATCATACAGTATTTGTCTTTCTCTATCTGACTTACTTCACTTAGTATAATGCCCTTAAGTTCCATCCATGTTGTCACAAATGGTAGGATTTCCTTCTTTGTTATGGCAGAATAATATTTCAGTGTTTCTGTCTATTACATTTTTTTGATTCATTCATTTGTCAGTGGACACTTAGATTGTTTCCAAATCTTGGTTATTGTAAATAATGCTGTAGTGAACATGGAACGCAGATATCTCTTTAACAAAGTGATTTTGTTCCTTTATATATTTATCCAGAATTGAGATTGCTGATCATATGGTAGTTCCATTTTTAATTTTTTAAGGAGCGTTCATACTATTTTCCATAATGGCTGTACCAATCTATATTTCCAACCAGCAGAGCACAAGGGTATCCTTTTATCCATATCCTCACCAACGTTTGTTAACTCTTATCTTTTTGAGGATCCCATTCTAGCAGGTGTGAGATTATAGCTCATTGTGGTTCTGATTTGCATTTCCCTGAAGAGTAGTGCTATCAAACACCTTTTCATATATTCATTGGCCATTTTTATATGTGTCTTTGGAAAAACACCTATTTGATTCCCTTGCCCAGTTTAAATTTTATTACTTTTTGTTAATGACTTGTATGAATTCCTTATATATTTTAGATATTAACCCCTTTCAGGTATAGGGCTTGCAAATATTTTCTGCTATTCCAAAGGGTTGCCTTTTCATCTTGTCAATTGATTCCTTTGTTGTGCAGAGGCTTTTTAGCTTTATGTAGCCCCACTTATTTATTTTTCTCTTTGTTCCTTGAGCTTTGGTGTCATATCAGAAAATCAAGACCTATGTCAAGGATCTTTTTCTTTTTGTTTTCTTCTAGGTGTTCTATGGTTTTATTTTTATTTGTTTTAAATATTTTGTTTATTCATAGAAACACACACACTCACACACACACACACAGAGAGAGAGAAAAGAGAGAGAGAGAGAGAGAGAGAGAGAGAGAGAGGCAGAGGGAGAAGTAGGCTCCATACAAGAAGCCTGACGTGGGACTTGATCCTGGGTCTCCAGGATCACACCCCACGCTGCAGGCGGTGCTAAACCGCTGCGCCACCGGGGCTGCCCTGTTCTATGGTTTTAAATTTTACATTTAAGTCTTTAATCTGGTACATATTATACCAGTGGTATAAGGCAGGGGTCCAGTTTCATTATTCTGCAATGGGTCTCCAACTTTCTCAACACCATTTATTAAGGAGACTATCCTTTCCCGGTTGAGTAGTTTTGGCTTCCTTGTCAAATATTAGTTGACCATATATGGAGGGGTTTATTTCTGGGCTCTCAATTCTGTTTCATAGCTCTGTATGTCTATTTTCATGCATTTTAATGCATAGGTCTGTATGTCTATTTTCATGCATATCAGTACATAATATGGATAGTGTGGGTATTTTATGATGGAATATTCATCATTACTCTTGCTTATTTCCTGATATTGCTGTCATTTGTTCTACTTGTCCATATGCTATAATCACCCAATATAATGCTACTATTATTATTTTCAAGAAGCAGTCACCTTTTAGATCAATTAAGAATAAATAATATTTTACCCTTTATTGATTCTCCTGCATTCTCTTCTTTTCTTCATATCAATCTGAATTTATGACACATATCATTTTCTTTGTCTTTGGAAGAACATTCTTAACATTTCTCACAGATTAGAATTACTGGAAATAAGTTATCTCACATTTGTTTGACTAAGAAAGGTTTTCTCCCTCATATTTCACTAAATGTAGAAATCTACTTTAAATATTATATTCCACTCTCTTCTTGCTTATATGGTTTCTGACAGGAAATATCCATTATAATTCTTATCTTTATTCTTTCATAGGGGCTTTTTAAGTCTGCATCTATTAAAAGTTTTGGGGCTACTATAGCTCCCAGATTTATCTGTATAGTAAGCAAAAACAGAACAAACAAACAAAAAAATATAAAACAGGGAGCTCACCACTATGCTGTCCTTTAAGTACCGAGATCCTCACTCACTTCTGCTGTGATCCTCTTTCAGAATTTTCTAGTAGGTTCTTTATTATGTTTTGCTCCAGGGTTTTTAATTACAGTTATGGAAGGAAGGGTGAAGTGTGCTTATTCAATCTTGTTTGAAATCAGAAGTGGTATTTTTAAATATTATGTACATGAAACTATGGATCTTGTTTAAATTCTCTAAACTATGTTTGTTTGTTTGTTTGTTTGTTTAAGCAGGCAGTCAGTTCACTTAGGCTCATATTACAAGGTTCTATCCTGTACCTTCTGTGGATGGTGGTTCCAATGTCAGTTCAGTTTTCATAGCTTTTGCTGTGCTCTCTGAGACTGCCCTCTCAGTATATGCATCAGCCAGGGTTTGTCCAGGACTTGAGCCATTTATATCATAATTACTTTTCAAAGCCTTACTATGTTTGGTTTGTTTTTGTGTTTGTTCTGCACATACACAGCTCAAGATTGATTTTTGCAACACATACACAGATTTAGGGGATTCCCTTATTCAGCTCTCTTTTCTTAGGTTTCCACCACACTTTATGATTTCCAGGAACCCCTTTTCTTGTTTCTTTTGGCTAGAAATTCAGGTTACCTGCACTGTCACACATTCTATGTGATTGGGACTATTTGGGGGAAGAGGCAGTAGGAGAAAAGAAAAAGAAATGAGTATTCCCTCTATATTGTTTGGATAAAGAGGCTACTTTTCCCAGTAACTTTATTAAGGGAGACAGATCTTCTCTCAAGGTTCTATATGATTATACTGCTGCTGCTGCCATGACTGCCATGGCAGATCAGGTCCATGAACAACTCTGGCCTTGGAAGAAGGCTGAGAAGAAGAAGAGAAAGGCAAATGCAGGTTCTTCTGACATTCTGGTTTGTAGGAGCTTTTTGCTACAGTTTTCACTACTTCTGTTTGGACAGTTCATAAAGTTGGATATTTTAATAAAGGCCAGCTTGCTAACAAAAATGGAACATTTTCTTTCTTAGGCAGTAATAACATGGAGTATGATTGTCAAAGTAGGATTTATAGTTCAATTGCATCAAGTCCCCCAGTGAAAGATGTTACATGTCCACATTTCTAGGCCTTAGCATTAGCCTCTTTAATCTTCATTTCTAGATCTATACATACTATGCATCCTATGTGTACTAAAGATTTAAAACACTACTTATAAGTAGTAGTGGATCAGCGAGACATCAAAGTTAAAGAGGTTAGTAGATGCCTATAATATTATAAGCAAGTGATATCAGGGTCTTGAAGTTAGGCCAAAGCCATAGAAAATATGGTGGAAATAAGAGAGATATTTTGGAGGTAATGTTGAGGGTACTTGGAAGTGCCTGGAAGATAAAGGATTCTTCTTCCCTGGAAGATGGAGAAGGGGTATATTAAAAAATGACTCAGGAAGGATTTTGGATTCATGTGAGGAGGATACCATAACTAGATGGGAGAATGCCAAAGTAAGGTGTAGGATATAGAATGAGCCTGGATTTGCATATGGAGATTTGGGACACCTCTGGCATGTTTGTGTCAACCTCTTCAAAGTCTGCTATGTTAAGGTAGTGTGGGTATAAAATACATCTTCCCAGAATTTACCATCTGTTAGTGGGAATAAAAAAATGGGGAAAATTAATAAAACTAACATATGCCACAACCCTGTAAAGTAGGTATTCTTATAATCTACTGTTTCAAAAGAGCAAACTTGTACATAAGTCTTTTTATCCTACTCCATTGATCTGTATATCTATTTTTGTGCTAGTAACATACTGTTTGATTACTATAGATTTCTAGTACATTTTGAAATCTGGAATTGTGACACTTCCAGATTTGTTTTTCTTTCTAAGTTTGCTAGATCTTTTGGGATTCCACATAAATTTTAGGATTATTCTAGTTCTGTGAAAAATGTTATTGGTATTTTGACAGGGATTACATTGAATCTGTAGATTGCTTTGGGTAGTATGGATATTTTAACAATATATCCCAATCTATGAGCATAGTATATCTTTCCCTTTATGTTGTCTTCAGTTTCTTTCCTTATTCCTTATAGTTATCAGATTCCATGTCTTTTATCTCCTTGGTTAAATTTACTCCTTGGTATTTTATTCTTTTTTGTACAATTGTAAATGGAATTGTTTCCTTAATTTCTCTTTTGCTGTTTCATTATTAGTATATAGAGATGCAACTGATTTCTGTGTATTAATTTTGTATCCTGCCGTTTCACTGCATTTATTTATCAACTCTATTAGTTTTTTGGTGGAGTCTTTAGGGTTTTTTATATGTAGTATCATTCTTCCTTGCCAATTTATATACCTTTTATTTGCTTTGTGCTATTTTATGTTATTGTTTAATTTCAGGTTCTGGTTGTTGCTTTTATACATAAATTCAATTGATTTTTATATATTCATCTTATATCCTGCTATCTACATAAACCTATTTTTCATAGTTCTAATAGATTTTTTGTACGTTCTGTGTGATTTTCTATATAGATGATCAGATCTTTTGCAAATAAAAGTGGTTAACTTTTCTTTATTTTCCATTGATTTTGATGAAGTCCAATATATCAATTTTTCCTCTTAGGAATTATGTTTTTTTTCTGAATTCTCTATATTGTTCCATTTATCAGTCTCCCTCAATACCATACTATCTTGGTTACTATGCTTATATAATAAAAATTAACATTGAGAATAGTGATTCTTCCCCCTTTATTAAAGAAAAAGTTATGTTGGCAGTTTTAGCTCCTTTACCTTTCTTTTCTTTTCCTTTCTTTTCTTTTCTTTTCTTTTCTTTTCTTTTCTTTTCTTTTCTTTCTTTTTCTTTCTTTCAATATATTTTATTTATTTATTCATGCATGCGAGACACACAGAGAGGGGGGGGTGCAGAGACACAGGCAGAGGGAGAAGCAGGCAGAGGGAGAAGCAGGCTCCATGCAGGGAGCCCGATGCGGGACTTGATCCTGGGTCCCCAGGATCACACCATGGACTGCATGGACTGCAGGTGGTACTAAACCGCTGTGCCACCAGGGCTGCCTGCTCCTTTACCTTTCTGTATAAGTATCAGGATAAATTGTCTTTATCTATAAAGAGACTTGTTGAGATTTTGATAGGTTTTGCATTAAATCTGTAAATCAGCTTAGGAAGAATGGACATCTTTACTGTGATGAGTCTTCCAATCCATAAACATGGTATGCCTCTCCAAGTATTAAGATCTTTTTAAAAATTACTTTTGCCTGAATTTTATAATCTTTATCATAAAGATCCTATAAATATTATATTAAATTTATACCTAAATATTTCATATTCTTTGAGCAATTGTAAATTGAATTACTTGTTTCATATTCCATTTGCTCATTGTCACTACATGGAAAATATAATTTTTGTATGTTGATCTTGTATACTGACATCTTGTTGGAGTTATTAGTTCTAGGAGTTCTTTGATAGACTTCTGGGTGTTATCTATGTAGGTAATCAAGTTGTCTTCCCAAAAAGGCATTTTTATTTCTTCTTTTCCAATGTGCATGTGCTGTTGTTTTGGGGTTTTTTTCCCTTTGACTTACTGTCTTTAAAGACTTGCTTTTAATCTTTATTAGTTGGGACAAAAGCAGCCTTACTCTAGGCTAATTTTGTTCCACTGTTGAGACTATAATCATTCTGGATACTCTACTCCAAATCCTATGATTTGCTAGATTTTTTCCATTCTAGCTGGTGGAGAACATGAACTGTTCTAAGCTTTATGTAATATTGAGGGATTGTTCCCTGTTATTTATTTTTCTTTCAGGTGGTTCTGTTTTATTTCTTCCACACCTATTTAGATACCATTTATTTGTTTCAGGCAGTTCTTTTCCCAGACTCAAGTAATTGCCTTATACACATGCCTTGATCAGCTGAAGACTGGAGGCAGATTCTCTGAAATTTTCTGGAGTTCTTTTGTTTTTTGTTTTTGTTTTTGGTTTTTTTGAATGTCACCAATGGCTGTTTATTTTTCCTCTTTGTATTTTCCAACTTTCTGTATAGGCAAGCATTATCTTTCAATAGGAACATTATAGTTTACAGAACACATATTTCCTAGTTTGAGCAAACATAGATGATAATAATATTGATTATAGAGTTTCCTTTTCCTTTTCCTTTGTTCCATGCAATCTGCCCTTCTCGCTTTCTTTTTGGAGAGGAAAGCAGTTAAGGGCTGTATTGGTTTCCAGCTGCTGCTGTAACAAGTGACAAATTTAGTGGCTTAAAACAACACAAATATATTCTCTTACTCTTCTAGAGATGAGCAATCTTTTTTTTTAATAAATTAATTTTTATTGGTGTTCAACTTACCAACATACAGAATAACACCCAGTGCTCATCCCGTCAAGTGTCCCCCTCAGTGCCCGTCACCCATTGCCCCCACCCCCCTCCCACCTCCCCTTCCACCACCCCTAGTTTGTTTCCCAGAGTTAGGAGTCTTTATGTTCTGTCTCCTTCCTGATATTTCCCACACATTTCTTCTCCCTTCCTTTATATTCCCTTTCACTATTATTTATATTCCCCAAATGAATGAGAAGGAGTTCTTTTGATTCAATTTCTCTTCTTCAGTAGTCTGCCCTTTGAATTCTAGTCATCTTACATGCCTTTTCCTCCTGGATCCACTTCCACTACTCAGAAGGACTCTGTGCTCTACTTCGGTCCCCTTTGCCTTTAATATGACCTATAAATTCTCTCCAGGCAGTAAACTTATGCAATTCTAGAAATCACTTCCTTTATTTCCCTTCCCTCAGGACACACTATCCTGTATTGTCATACATCTATTGACTAAAAACTCTTTCTTTTGTATATTTTGTTCAATGTTACAGTTATTTCAGGTTGTGAGGGGTAAATTTGGTCCCTCTTATCTCATCTTAGTTGGAATTGAAAGTATATTTACCTGTATTTATGGCCAGTATTTACCATAACACAGAGCCTGATCTGGTTTGACATTCCAAAATTATGGATGAGTTGTCACTCTTTACACCACTGGTTTCTAGTGGGACCCTTAAAGATAAATATGGAAAGTTTTGCCTTCCCCAAGGCAATTCAAGACCCGCCCTGCCATTCATGTCTTGTCTTCTAACATGCCCACACCTCCAACCCAAGTACACCCTGCTGGTTCTATTCCAGTATCATGATGGTAAAAGTGTCAGATTGTATTCTCTTCTTCCTATTTCAGTTCCACTTTTGAAGAGGATACAGACCAACTGACAAATTTAGATCTTGAACTGGCCCCAGATAGTATATTTATAGTTGAAACCAAGTCTTATTGCTTTTTTAATGAAAAACATGCAGGGAAATAGAGGCAGCTATTGGGCTGACATTGCATTTGAGTTAAAATCTGGCATCTCCACACCATTGACAAGTCTGACAGCTGGAGCAGCAATCACCTCATCACATCTCTCAGTTGTGTGTCTCCTGGATTTTGGCATCCTTCCTGTCTAAATTTTTATCAGATGAGCACTTTTCCTTGGCAAGTACTTTAAATACTTTCAACTTGTTTTATCTCTGAACTGTTGCCCCTTGCCCTCAGATGTCATTTCTCACATGTATGACTGGAGGATATTCGGAACAAATTAGTTAAGAATGTAGCTTCAGAGAGCAATTCCTTTTGGCCTTCTACCCTTTCCATTCTCTCCCAGAATATCAGACCTTCCTCTTGAGGAGACCTCTCTGGGCATTTATTAATTTCAGATAAGCCCACTTCATGGGCTTGCAAATTGGAGCAATTGTTTATGAGTTTTGATTGTGATACCACAGGGCTTGTTCTGTCTGTGCTTAGCCATCAGCATTGTTTTCTTTGGCTTTGTTTCATTCACAATAATCAAGGACGTGGGGTTGTGACCAGCAGTGAGCAAGCCTCTAAGGCCTCTCATAAATCCCAGCTAAATACTGTGTTTGGAGGCTTCTCAAGATTAATGGCAGCTCTCAGCTTTCTGGTGCTGCACTGAGACCTGAGAGAAGGTGATGTTCACTCTGGCTTCAGTGTTTCCACATCCAGAGATAGTAAGTGGTCTGCAAGCACCAAGGGAAAGAATGTAGGCCTATACCAGGTGCCATCCATATATGTAATAAGCTTTGCCTGCCTACCATGCAAAGCACTTTAGAATTTTCCCCTATCTCTTTCATATTTTGTTAGTCGGGTCCCTTTTTTTTTTTCTTTTGCCCCTGCAATAAACACACCTGGAGCTTTTCCTGCCTGATACATTGAGAGCTGAACAAGGATTCATGGCAGTAATGCAACCCTTTGAAAGGTGAAAAACATTTTTTAATTGGTTATTCAGGAAACAGACAAATCAGAAGAAATCTATAAAAGCTAAATAGATTGATATTTTTCCCCTGGGTCATATTTTTCCCTTGTTTTCTAGCATCTTCATCAGTGTTTACAATTGAAACAGATTCTCCTTTAACCCTTGGTCTTTCCCCAGGGGAGAGAGAGATTGTTTATTTCCCATTAGATAGGAAAAGACAGTTAACAAATAACTAAATCATTTTACCTCAAGCTTATTTATAAGCCTTACAAGTTAAGGCCAGTCAAAATATAAGTCTAGTTGTTTTTACTTTAGTACAGAATTGTACATCTGTCACCATTATCTAATTTTAGAAAATTTTTTATCACTGCCAAAAGAAACTCCATATCCATCAGCAGTCACTATCCATTTCCCTACACCCCTAGTCCCTGTCAGCTACTAATCTACTTTGTATCCCTATAGATTTGCCTGTTCTGAAAACTTCATATGAATGGAATCATGGTCTTTTGTGACTGGCTTCTTTCACTTAGTAGGATGTTTTCAAAGTTCCGCCATGTTGTAGTGCATGTCAGCACTTCCACCTTTCTTATAGCCTAATAATGTTCCATTGCATAGGTACACTACATTTTGTTTATCCATTCATCAGCCAATGGACATTTAGATTTACACATTGTTAGAGCTTTGCTAGATATCACAACTATGAGTTTTTTAACCTTTGGTTTTGAATTAATTTGAAACTCACAAAAAGTTGAAAAATTAGCCCAAAGAATTTCCCCAGATTCCCCAAATATTAACATTTAATGTAACCCAACAGCATAATTATAAAACATTGATAGAATACTATTATCTCATATAAAGGCTGTAAACAGATTCCCCCTTTTGTTGCACTAATATTTTTTTTGTGAATTAGGGTCCAACTTAGGATCACACAATGCAGTTACTTGTTGTGTCTCCTTAGTGTCCTTTAATCTCAAACAGTTTCTCATTCTTTGTCTTTCAAGACTTTGACATTTTTGAAGAGTACTGGACATTTATTTTATGGAATTGGGATTTATATATATATATATATATATATATATATATAAAATTTCTTCGTGAACAAATTCAGGAAATTCATATTTGATTAGAATAGCTTAGGTATCCTCTTTCTCATTACAGTCTTATCATCAATCTTAGCTTCCACTGGAAGTACTTACCTACAACAGTTATTACTATGGTGTTTACCAAATGGTGATTATCTACTTCCATTACTTCTTCCACATTTACTTATTTCATTATGATTTTGTAGATCCTTATTTTATTCTATGGGTTATAACTTATTACTATCACTATCTTTTGATTTAATTAAGATTGCCCAATTGAAGACCCTTCCATTTGACTCTTGTATCTTTTTTTGACATATTCCCATAATTTATTGTGCTGTTCCTTATTTTCTGTCCCAGGCATATCTTATAGTTTTCTTGCCCTAGTCCTGGAGTCAGCCATTTCTCCAAGGAAACCTGATAACTTTTACTAAATGAAGATATTTAGAAGCCATAGTCTGGACACTATTCTAAGCATTAGTATTATTTTACTTCCTTACCATGAGTTAGGTATAATTAAAAGCTGCATTTTTAAATGAAAGAACTGTTATTTATGTTTCACATAAATGGCATACTCATATTTGACATAAATAACATATCCAGTGTCACTCAGCAGTAGGTGGCAGAGCTGCTATCTGAACTCAGGTGTTTAAACTCTAATGCTCATGCTTAAATTTAATTTCACACTGGGATTAGAAAATTTGTTCAATATCTCTGAGCCTTTATATATTTATCTTTAAAATGAATCTAATGCTATTTTCCTCTCAGGGTTAGGGTGGTGAATAAATGGAAGGCCACATGGGAAATAGCACAATATTTGTCTCATAGTGGACACTCAAATACTAGTTGATTCTGAGTTGGGTTATTCATTCACAAGTATTTATATGCACCTACTTTGAACACTGAGATAGAATATGTGCAGGTTAAAAAAATTTAAAAAAAAATATTAAAAGCCCCTCCCCCTGCAGGAACATGTGAGAACATGATAAAATTTCAAGTGAATGGTACAAGTGCTGGAATTTTGGAAGATGCATGGTATAAGATTTTGGAAAATAGAAATCTCAGTGCTGGAAAGAGGAGATATTTGAGATGAGCTATCAAAGATGATAGGATTTCAGTGTCATAGAAGAACATTGAAGGTGAGGATGCTGAAATGTATAGTTAAGGACCACTCATTGTACATCAGAAATTATTACAGAGATTTATGTAGACAAAAATTACCTTCCACATGCAAATCATTCCTTATAAAAGAGGATAGTGTTCCATGGCAAGGTAGCCTCCATCCTACAAGATACCCAAGAAGTATGGACACTTCTACACTAGGTCTCCTAACCTATTAACCTGATAAATTTTGCAATGCATGCCATTGACAACAATTGAAGAATATATAATGCTGGGGACAGATGATCTTAGGCATATTTAGAGTCTTAACATATTTGTTCAACTTTGCTGGGGTTCCTAATGTTTAGCCTCACAGCCACTTCTAGGTCTGGAATATTGGTTTGCTATTTTGGTGAAAAATCTTGAACATTTCTCTTGGAATTCATTGTACATAAATCTGTATTTTCATTGGTCTAGAAAATGAGTTCCACATGATATACATAGAAATGCTTTAACAGTTTAACTACAACCTATAAATTATAAATTCTGCTGCTGGAAATTTTGAGGGTGGATACTTAATAGATTGCTCTGTGACTCCCTTGGACTTCCAAAATTGTTTACCAAATTTTGTTTATTAGAATATGTGCATTTTTTCTAAGATGGGTTTTATAGTTTTCATAAAATTCTCAGAATTCTAGGTATTTAAATGCTGCTATCCTAGAGCTATATTGTCTAATCTGGTAGCCACTTGCCACATATACTTATTTACATTTAAATTCATTAAAAATAAATAAAGTTAAAAATTCATTTCCTTATTTGCATATTTCAAGTGTTCAATAGCCTCATTTGGCTAGTGGCTATGATATTGTACAGTACAAACATAAGACGTTTCTATCATTACAGAAAATTCTGTTAGTACTGTGAGCTGTTTGTTGTCAGACCTTGGCATGCATTAGAATCACTTGGTTTTCTTAAAGACAGATCTCTAAGCCCTACTTTCAGAGAATCTGATTCAGTAAGAATGAGAGTATGTAGACTAAGTATGAGCAGAATAAGTAAGCAGAGTGTATGTGAGTAAATAATATTGAGAGTTTGCATTTCTAACAATTTCCCACATGATACTGTTGTTGCTAGTCTAGGAAGCAATCTTTGAGAACCACTGCAATAGATGAGGTTGACTGAACTGGTGGGGTTGGGGAAGGGCTGGGGAAGGCTTTGCATGGGTCGTGGAGGAGAGGGAGAAACTTCTACCATAAACTACATGACTGAACTTCTTGGCAGTCAAGTTGTAGGTCTAGAGAAGGCCCATGGGTCTATCTTTATTCTACATTCAAGAACTTTATATCTGCCTCATAATCAAAGTTGATATGCCAGGTATGAGCTAAGGACATATGTCTTTGGAATCTTTTCTTCTAAAATCTTCAAGAGAAATGTATATTTTAAAGTGGCTTCCATCCCGTTTAGAGTCTAAGATCTATGCAGGTCTTGTTTTTCTATAGATTACAAAACAGAATGGGGTTATCCAGAGAATGTGAAGAGAGGCAGAGCGGAACAAAACAAGGCCAAGAGGCCAATGTTATCTCCAGAGGAATCTAGAAGCCTAACTTGAAATTCCAGAGAATGAATAAGTAGGTCCTTCTTCCATCTCCTCCTCTGGCTATAGTTTCATTGGTTTCCATAGGTGAGGATGAAAACCATACAGGGAATTTGCTAGTTATTTTCCTGTACCCCAGGCCATGGTACATCACCAAACTATTATGTCACTCCTTCCCTATCCCAAACAGAACCTCAGAATCTTTTTCAAGATAGAACCTAGATGGCCATTAACCAATCAGATGAAATGTATTTGATACCCTGGACATGAGTGATGAAGGGTTGAGGGGTTGATCTTTCTTTACCAAAGAGAAGCAGAGAACACTGACTTACTTTGTAAAACATCATGCAACCTTAGTTTCTAATCATTTTCCAGCATTTCTTGAAATGTTACTGATAAAGGGACTTCCCAACAACACAGTGGGCTGGGTGTGCACACCAACAAACAAAAGTCTTGGAAGATCCTAACTTCTCAAAAAATGTTATAGGATGATAAATGCAACTCTGACAAAATGTTTGCTTTGATTATTTTGGGAAGTGACAATCAATTTATTCTTCCCCTGAATGATAGTTGCAGGATCACTGCATGGGAAAGATCTGAGAGTGGTAATTTCACTGGAAAACATTGAGGCTGCCTGCATGAAAGCAGACTTCCATGAGCCATCTCATTCCTGGGATGATCCCCTTTTGGCCTCATGGTGGGCAAGCATCCTGGTTACTGCTGATACATGGACACAAGCTCAAGTGTGCACTGGAGGCTAAATAGTGATCAAAAAGAGAGCTCTGAGCTAAGGTTGAGGACCAGCATGCTCCAACTAGGCTGTGAAAGTAGCTGAATGTCTCAAATCACCTGATGTTTACAAGGGTCAGATGCAAACTTGTGGCATATTTTTTTAAAGAGGTGGATGCTAAAGTAATTTTCTTCCCTGTCAGAAGGCAGCAACATGAGTGATTATGATGGAAATCCTTCAGCTGGTAACCACATTTTCCAGAGAATCATATAGAGGCCTGATCTTATATGTAAACTGAGTCAATGTAGCAGGGAGATCACAGACAAGGAGTCCAGAGGAACCAAATTCCAATCCTCTAACTGCCATGAAATTGTGTAGTAGCCAGTTAACCTAAGCAAGCCCCTTAATTCTCTAGGGATCCATTCTTCACCTGTACAGGAATGAAGATAGATTAGATAATTTTATAATCCCTTCTAGCTCTGAAATACTATCACACAAATGAATGGCTCGTGATCATCGAGGTGAGGTCTTTCAGAGTCTGTGTCCCCAGATGTGATCTACTTTGCCAGTGTCAGTCACTATCCCATCTGTGAGGAAATTCCTGTCTGCATGTCCCTACTAGGTCTGCCCTTTCATACCTCATATTGTATGTGTCCAGTCTTCTTTAGGTTAAGCTGTGGAGTTCAAGTTTTTATAACTATTGAGCTCTGTCATCCAATGGGTTATTTCTTTGAAGACTTGATTGTCCAGTAGATAAAAACAAAACTATTCTTGATAAAGCAGGAATGAGGGAATCTATAACCTCTACCCACCTTGCTTACATTGTCCTCCCAGCATAGCACAATGAGAAGCTTCACAGAAATTCCAGGAATTAGAAAAACAGAGTTAAAGCCACAGAATGAGAGGAAGATAGCATGAAAGACCAATGGATAAGTGGTCCAAGGAAGCATTTCAAAAATATTATTTCACTACGCAAGTTGTTACTTCAGTGTGGCAAGTGCTACCATGAAGTTTAATTTAATATGCAGTGAGGGTACATAGGAAGTAACTGAAGATTCTGCTTGGATGAACAGGAATCCAGAAACGTATTGGGGGAAATACTTGGTCTGAAGATGAGGGGGTGCAAAAAGGAAAAGGCATGCCAGGCAAGGGACACAGACATGTGAAAGCATGTCAGGCATGGGATTTAAAGGCCATTTGATACTATTGAAGAATTAGGTCCAAAGTGAGGAAGCATTAGAGAATAAATAATCACTTTATGAAGAATACTATATGCCTTGAAAAAACTTGAGATATTGTTAGGACTATAAAATAGGAAGGGATCTACCTTTTATTATTGTTTTCAAGTGTCTGTCTGATTGCAGCTTTCTTGGGAAACCTGGAAACAGCAGAATTAGAGAAACCTGAGTAGAGTTTTTGTATTCTTTGGGTAGGTAAATACCCAGTAGTGTGATTACTGGATCATAGGGTCGAGAATATATCATCCCTATGTTTGTTGCAACATGATTTATAGCAGCTGAGATATAGAAGTAGTTCAAGTGCCTACTGATAGATGAATGGATAAAGAAGATATAATATATACATATACATATGGCACCCAAATGTTTTTAAATTAAGCCTATGACTCCTTGGCAGGATTTTGGCCCCTATTTGTTCTTATTAATGATAAAATAATAAATTTTCTTCATTAAAAAATTTGAAAAATATATAAAATTATGAGGAATAAAAATAAATTTGCAATCCTGTCACCCAGTGACAAGTATTTCTTCTAACCATGTATGTGTATACATATATTTTAAGTGAAAGTTGAGATTATAGTGCATGCACATTTTTCTATTGCTTTTCTTACAATAGTGTATCATGAGCATATTCCAGGATTACCAAATAATTTCCAAATATATCATTTGTAATGTCTGTATTTAATCTTGTCCCTGTTGTAGGATGTTTGAATTGTTTCTATTTTTGTCATTTGTCTTGTGGTTGCCCCACAGAGTGTGGGATCAATATTCCCTTACCTCTAATTGGTTCAGATGTCAAGACTAATGATGCCACACATGCCCCAAGAGACTATGGAAACATTTATTTCTTACATCATGAGGCTTTCTGGGGAGAGCAGAGCAAGCACTCAAGCTGATATACTTGGTTTGAGTGAAGAAAGGGAAAGTGGCTTTGGTTTTTATTGTGATTAGGTGTAGGCTGGCATGAAGATTCCCATGTACAGTATAGAGTCTGTGGGATTTGGAAGGATTATCTGAGCTTTTTAATTGGCTTGGTCAGATTTAGGGCAAAAAGGAAAGGAGAAGGATGGGGTCTGAAAGTGGTCAGCAGCCACATGCTGGAGTTAAATGATCTTACATATTAGAAAGTTCCAAGGAATCCACTAAAAATATACGAGAACTAATAAGTGAGTTATCAAGATTGCAAGGTACAAGATCAATATACATACAGGCCGACTGTATTTCTATACATTTACAACGAATAATTAAAAATGAAATTAAGGAAATAATTTCATTAACCATGGTATATAAAAGTATAAATTACTTAGGAATCAATTTAACAGAAGAAATATAAAATGTACACTCCAAAAACTCAAAACATTATTGAAAAACTAAAGAAGACCTAAATGAATAGAAAGACATCCTATATTCATGGATTGTAAGATTTAATATTAAAAATGACAGTGTTTCTCAAATTGATCTACAGATTTAATACAATCCTTATCAAAATCCCAGGTTGTTTTTATAGAAATTGACAAGCTAATCTTAATAGTCATACAGAAATGCAAAAAATCTAGGATAGAAGACACAATCTTGAAAAAGAAGATTGAGTTTTAAGACTCACGCTTATCGACTTCAAAAGTTACTACAAAGTGACAGTAATGAAGTACATATTGGCACAGGATAAGCATATAGATTAATGTAAAGGAAGTAGACATCCAGAAGTAAGCTCTTATATTTAAGGTCAATTGATTTTCACTAAGTGTGCTAAGGCTTTCAATGAGGAAAGAATATTATTTTCAACAAGTATTGCCACATGCAAAAGAATAAAGTTGGACCCCTTCATTATACTATATGCAAAAATATACTCACAATGGATTATATATAGACCTAAATGTAAGAGTTAAAACCATAAAACTCTTAGAAGAAAACAGAAGAGTAGGGTCCTCATGACCTTGGGATAGTAAAGTCTTTTTAACTATGACGCCACAAGTACAAGTAACAAAAGGAAAAATGATGATGTTCAATATTACTATTAAGTGAGAGGATAGTAGAAACAATGACCTCTTCCTTAAGTACATTCTGTAAAAAGAAAAAAAAAGGTCTTAATTTCTCTAGGCCTTGTTTTCATCTATATTAGGCCATATTAACTACTTTAACCCAGGAGGAATGCTCTCATTTTGGTTCCATGGGTCTCATGGAAGCTAAGCATCAAAGATTTCATTTTATTTCAGTGTATTGCTTTCTATGTCAGAGTCCATATCCACTGTGGAATATATTAAGGAAATGGTGCTAAGACCATGGGAAATTTAGATAAGACAGCAGGATAGTGGGTACAATGAAGTATACCTGTTTGTCCGTTATTTTACTTTCAATAACTCCTTTAAGAGTGTGGTGTGCCTTTAAATTTAGTGAAGGACCCAAGCATAATTGTAGTTTGAGTCCCAGTATCAGCTGAGACCATGAAGTTGTGCCAATGTGTACAGCTCAGCAGAGATTAGAGTTAATGTAAAACTTCTGTTTTAAAGACACAAAAGCCGCTCCCACATTAGGTCATAAATATTCATGATTGTTAGGTCTTCTTGTCCCTCTTCATCTCTTACTACAGCTTTTGGGATAAACTTTATCTGATAAAAGGATTGATACCCCAGCTTCCTTTTGAGGACCATTTGAATGGTAAATGGTTCTCCACCCTTTCATTTTCAGGCTAAAATAGACACCCTTCTAATTTTTCTATTGTTGAATTGTTTTAGTAAATTTTGGGTTTATAATGAGGTCAAGTTGTAGACCTCTATTTCATTTCTCCACTGCCCCTCACCTTCTTTTGATGGATATGCTTTTGGGGATTCTCTCTCTCTTGCTCAGATTTATGTAAGTTTCTTTTTCAGCCAGAGTCCATTCAGTATCATCAATGTTAAGGACCACCTCCCCCTCACTGCCACCACAGCAATTGTTTTATTGTATATAGGGACAGTAGCTTAAGCAGGGTTCATGTTGATAAGCCACATCACTCATTGTGATGGAACATAGAGTCTTTGTGAGTCAATTCAATATCCTCTGATCCTTTAAGAAGTGTGAGGGTAAAGCATTCAAGATACATATTTTTTTAAATTGGGGTCTGTGCTATATGATAAATGAGCATTCTTTTCCTATAACTATGATGATCGGGTTTGTTTTTGGTGGCAGAGGCATAGGGAGCAACAACATTTATGGCCTCATAGGGTTCTAGTGAATAATCTGTTTCTAGGAGTACAGACTTCAGCACACCATGAGGTGATTGTTCTTCTTTATATCAGCACCCATTGGGCCTGTATACTTCATAGGGTATCAATATTTGTCTTTCCCCTAATTACAGAACATGGTCCATGCCTGATTGAGAGATAGTCAACGGTCTCAGCTATTTTTCTGTTCCTAGCATGAGTCACATGGTTCATGGAAATTGAGATACAAAATGTAATCTGAAGCACAAACATAGATCTGGGCTGAGACATATGACTTAAGGCTTCTTTAAGGAGAACCCCAATTCCCATTCCTGTCTCTAAAAGCCAATATTGAAACTTTGACCTACATTGATTTCTAGATTTTAAATCTATAAGAAAGGCTAAGTGGGACTCAGCAAATACATCTCAAAGTGGTTGGTAGCTAGCAGGATTCAAAAAATGCACACTAGTCAATAGACAGCAGAGCCTGGTAGCAAGCCACAAACAAAAGAAGAAAGTTCTCCAGATGATGGTAGTCATCAGCTAGACCATCCTGCTCACAGGATCAATTATCTTGTGGCTGTTCAGCAGAGGGCAGAATCAACCAACCCTTCCCAAAGTTGAATCCCATTTCAAGACTAATGATACCATACATGCACTAGGAGGGTATGAAGCCATTCATTACTCCTATCATGAGATTTTTCTGCAGAGAGGGAGGCAGGCATTCAAGCTGGTCCATTTGGCTTCTTTGAATGGGCAAATGGCTTTCATTTTCATTGTGGTTAATAGTTGTGCCAGGGAAATGTGGGCCAAGGTTTGCACGACTTGAACTTCCCTTCTGGTGCCAAGGAAAGAAGCATCTGGGCTCTCTTACTAGCTTGCCCAGAGGTGGGGCAAAAGAGAAAGTAGAGGAATGGGGCCTATAAACTTCCAGTGATCAAATAGCAAAAATAGAGTAAGACACTTCATCACACCATTACAAATACTGCTATAACAACCATTCTGGTGCACACATCTTCCAGGAATCCAAAGAAATAGTCTTTCTAGAAAGCTATAGAGATAAAGCTATTGTTCAAGTACAATAACTGTACTGTCTGTAAAAATTCTCATAAATGGAAAAGTATACATTGTGATGGATCCTTCTGGAATGATTATGTAAATGTTAAATATAAAAGGGTAGGAGTCTAGGAAAACTGAGCTTTCTAATACTTTGCCTGGATACATATATCCCAAGCTACTAACTATGTCCCTCTCGGACTCTGAGAAGTAAGAAATACTATGCTATTGCTGTATCTGTTCCTATTCTATGAAGCCATCTCACTTAGGACGGAATTTTTACCCATGGTTATTAAGTTGGGGAATTAATATAATTTTAAAATATGAGAGTCTGTGGAAGGGTTTGTTCTTGCAACTCCATAGGCCACCCAGATTTCACAGCATTTCTCTGAATATCTCCTTAAGCTAAATTTCTAGAAGATAAATTGGAAGGCCAAACAGTGTATCTATCAAATTTTTTTTTTATTTTTTATTGGTTAACTGTCATTATTTGAGGGCATATTTTGCTTTGAATCATTCCACTAATTCAAGAGTCCAGGTTATTTTTATTTTTATTTTTTATTTATTTATTTTTTTCAAATTGGAAAATGTCAAGTACATTTAATTTTTTAAATAAATTTATTTTTTATTGGTGTTCAATTTACCAACATACAGAACAACACCCAGTGCTCATCCCGTCATGTGTCCACCTCAGTGCCCGTCACCCATTCCCCTCCAACACCCGCCCTCCTCCCCTTCCACCACCCCTAGTTCGTTTCCCAGAGTTAGGAGTCTTTATGTTCTGTCTCCCTTTCTGATATTTCCCACACATTTCTTCTCCCTTCCCTTATATTCCCTTTCACTATTATTTATATTCCCCAAATGAATGAGAACATACACTGTTTGTCCTTCTCCGATTGACTTACTTCACTCAGCATAATACCCTCCAGTTCCATCCACATTGAAGCAAATGGTGGGTATTTGTCGTTTCTAATGGCTGAGGAATATTCCATTGTATACATAAACCACATCTTCTTTATCCATTCATCTTTCGATGGACACCGAGGCTCCTTCCACAGTTTGGCTATTGTGGCCATTGCTGCTAGAAACATCGGGGTGCAGGTGTCCGGCATTTCATTGCATCTGTATCTTTGGGGTAAATCCCCAACAGTGCAATTGCTGGGTCATAGGGCAGGTCTATTTTTAACTCTTTGAGGAACCTCCACACAGTTTTCCAGAGTGGCTGCACCAGTTCACATTCCCACCAACAGTGTAAGAGGGTTCCCTTTTCTCCGCATCCTCTCCAACATTTGTGGTTTCCTGCCTTGTTAATTTTCCCCATTCTCACTGGTGTGAGGTGGTATCTCATTGTGGTTTTGATTTGTATTTCCCTGATGGCAAGTGATACAGAGCATTTTCTCATGTGCATGTTGGCCATGTCCATGTCTTCCTCTGCGTGATTTCTCTTCATGTCTTTAGCCCATTTCATGATTGGATTGTTTGTTTCTTTGGTGTTGAGTTTAATAAGTTCTTTATAGATCTTGGAAACTAGCCCTTTATCTGATACATCATTTGCAAATATCTTCTCCCATTCTGTAGGCTGTCTTTTAGTTTTGTTGACTGTATCCTTGGCTGTGCAAAAGCTTCTTATCTTGATGAAGTCCCAATAGTTCATTTTTGCTTTTGTTTCTTTTGCCTTCGTGGATGTATCTTGCAAGAAGTTACTGTGGCTGAGTTCAAAAAAGGTGTTGCCTGTGTTCTCCTCTAGGATTTTGATGGAATCTTGTCTCACATTTAGATCATTCATCCATTTTGAGTTTATCTTTGTGTATGGTGAAAGAGAGTGGTCTAGTTTCATTCTTCTGCATGTGGATGTCCAATTTTCCCAACACCATTTATTGAAGAGACTGTCTTTCTTCCAATGGATAGTCTTTCCTCCTTTATCGAATATTAGTTGACCATAAAGTTCAGGGTCCACTTCTGGGTTCTCTATTCTGTTCCATTAATCTATGTGTCTGTTTTTGTGCCAGTACCACACTGTCTTGATGAGCACAGCTTTGTAGTACAACCTGAAATCTGGCATTGTGATGCCCCCAGATATGGTTTTCTTTTGTAAAATTCCCCTTGCTATTCAGGGTCTTTTATGATTCCACACAAATCTTAAAATAATTTGTTCTAACTCTCTGAAGAAAGTCCATGGTATTTTGATAGGGATTGCATTAAACGTGTAAATTGCCCTGGGTAACATTGACATTTTCACAATATTAATTCTGCCAATCCATGAGCATGGAATATTTTTCCATCTCTTTGTGTCTTCCTCAATTTCTTTCAGAAGTGTTCTATAGTTTTTAGGGTATAGATCCCTTACCTCTTTGGTTAGGTTTATTCCTAGGTATCTTATGCTTTTGGGTGCAATTGTAAATGGGATTGACTCCTTAATTTCTCTTTCTTCAGTCTCATTAGTGTATAGAAATGCCACTGATTTCTGGGCATTGATTTTGTATCCTGCCACACTACCAAATTGCTGTATGAGTTCTAGCAATCTTGGGGTGGAGGCTTTTGGGTTTTCTATGTAGAGTATCATGTCATCGGCGAAGAGGGAGAGTTTGACTTCTTCTTTGCCAATTTGAATGCCTTTAATGTCTTTTTGTTGTCTGATTGCTGAGGCGAGGACTTCCAGTACTATGTTGAATAGCAGTGGTGAGAGTGGACATCCCTGTCTTGTTCCTGATCTTAGGGGAAAGGCTCCCAGTGCTTCCCCATTGAGAATGATATTTGCTGTGGGCTTTTCGTAGATGGCTTTTAAGATGTTGAGGAATGTTCCCTCTATCCCTACACTCTGAAGAGTTTTGATCAGGAATGGATGCTGTATTTTGTCAAATGCTTTCTCTGCATCTAATGAGAGGATCATATGGTTCTTGGTTTTTCTCTTGCTTATATGATGAATCACATTGATTGTTTTATGAGTGTTGAACCAGCTTTGTGTCCCGGGGATAAATCCTACTTGGTCATGATGAATAATTTTCTTAATGTACTGTTGGATCCTATTGGCTAGTATCTTGTTGAGAATTTTTGCATCCATGTTCATCAGGGATATTGGTCTGTAATTCTCCTTTTTGGTGGGGCCTTTGTCTGGGTCTGGAATTAAGGTGATGCTGGCCTCATAGAATGAATTTGGAAGTACTCCATCTCTTTCTATATTTCCAAACAGCTTTAGTAGAATAAGTATGGTTTCTTCTTTAAACGTTTGATAGAATTCCCCTGGGAAGCCATCTGTCCCTGGACTTTTGTGTCTTGGGAGGTTTTTGATGACTGCTTCAATTTCCTCCCTGGTTATTGGCCTGTTCAGGTTTTCTATTTCTTCCTGTTCCAGTTTTGGTAGTTTGTGGCTTTCCAGGAATGCGTCCATTTCTTCTAGATTTCCTAATTTATTGGCGTACAGCTGTTCATAATATGTTTTTAAAATCGTTTGTATTTCCTTGGTGTTGGTAGTGATCTCTCCTTTCTCATTCATGATTTTATTAATTAGAGTCTTCTCTCTCTTCTTTTTAATAAGGCTGGCTAATGGTTTATCTATCTTATTAATTCTTTTTTTTTTTTAATTTTTATTTATTTATGATAGTCACAGAGAGAGAGAGAGAGAGAGAGAGAGGCAGAGACACAGGCAGAGGGAGAAGCAGGCTCCATGCACTGGGAGCCCGATGTGGGATTCGATCCCGGGTCTCCAGGATCGCGCCCTGGGCCAAAGGCAGGCGCCAAACCGCTGCGCCACCCAGGGATCCCTATCTTATTAATTCTTTCAAAGAACCAACTCCTGGTTCTGTTGATCTGTTCCACAGTTCTTCTGATCTGAATTTCGTTGAGTTCTGCTCGAATCTTTATTAACTCTCTTCTTCTGCTGGGTGTAGGATCTATTTGCTGTTTTTTCTCTAGCTCCTTTATGTGTAAGGTTAGCTTTTGTATCTGAGTTCTTTCCAGTTTTTGAATGGATGCTTGTATTGCGATGTATTTCCCCCTTAGGACTGCTTTTGCTGCATCCCAAAGATTTTGAACGGTTGTATCTTCATTCTCATTAGTTTCCATGAATCTTTTTAATTCTTCCTTAATTTCCTGGTTGACCCTTTCATCTTTTAGCAGGATGGTCCTTAACCTCTACGTGTTTGAGGTCCTTCCAAACTTCTTGTTGTGATTTAGTTCTAATTTCAAGGCATTATGGTCTGAGAATATGCAGGGGGCGATCCCAATCTTTTGGTGTCAGTTCAGACCCGATTTGTGACCCAGTATGTGGTCTATTCTGGAGAAAGTTCCATGTGCACTTGAGAAGAATGTGTATTCAGTTGAGTTTGGATGTAAATTTCTGTAGATATCTGTGAAATCCATCTGGTCCAGTGTATCATTTAAAGCTCTTGTTTCTTTGTAGATGTTGTGCTTAGAAGACCTATCGAGTATAGAAAGAGCTAGATTGAAGTCACCGAGTATAAGTGTATTATTATCTAAGTATTTCTTCACTTTGGTTATTAATTGATTGATATATTTGGCAGCTCCCACATTCGGGGCATACCAGGTTATTTTTAAAATAATGAATGCATATTAGAAATAATGGCAGAGTAGGCACCTTGAAAACCTATCCTCTTTAAGATATCTTATTTCTAGATCATGATTGTTAATACATTTCTGGGTCAGCTAGAAAAAGAAAAATATCACCAAAGTGGGGGAATCAAGTAAAACATTGAGCTGAATCAGTGAAGGAAACAAGTATTTGCCTCAAATCTCAATCCTGGAATTTGGATATAAAGGCCTGGAGGTACCATAATGTAGAGGATATGAACCAAAAGCTCCTTTATTAAGTAAGTGTGGATCCTTGAATTTTAATCAAGGGATAACAGGTCTATAGCACAGATCCTTTTGGAAGGAAGGGTCATGAGTTTAGGCTGTTCAGATTTCCACAGGTTAAGGAAAAGCAAATAGTGAGTGCATAATCAGAAACCACCAAACATTCCACAAAACCTCACTTTAGAGTAAATGTTAGCAAAGAAAGAGATTAAACCCCCATGGAACATCAGATACTGGGTTTTGCACAGTCTGATAAAATAAATTTGTATGAAATGATTAAAGAAATAAAGATGGAATAAGACAGAAAAAAGCTGTAAGAGACTCTAAAAGTAACTGATTTGAAAACATTTCATCCAAAACTTTCGGTCTAAAAATGCAACTGTATAGACTTAAAAATCTTCAGTTAGATTAACTGGCTTAGGTCATTGAGGGGAATTATTGGTAAATTACTAGATCTAAAGAACATATACAGAATACAACACAGGAATAACTATGGGAAATCTGAGAAGTCGGATGACATTAAGGTTATATGGGAAGGTTTTCCATTCAGCAAGTCAAAGTTCCAGAGAGAATAGAGGAAAGATAGGAGAGACAGTACTTGAAGAGGTGATAGCTGAGAATTCTTCAAAATGATCAAAGACATGAAACTATGAAGCAGATGGTAGAACAAGCAGGATAAATATTTAAAAGCTATACGTAAACAAAGTTATTAAAACTGCAAAGTATCAGGGCATCTAGGTGGCTCAGTTGATTAAACATCCGACTCCCGATTTCGGCTCAAGTCATGATCCCAGGGTTGTGAGATCCATTCCCTCATTAGGCTTCACACCCACCTTAAGATTCCTTCTCTCCCTCTTCCTCTGCCTCTTCTCACCTTCTCTCTCTCTCAAGAACAAAACAAGACAAACAACAACTACTACAGAGTACCACCGGAAACAATAGTGTTGGTAAGGATGTAGAGACAAAGGAACACTTACGCACTGTTGATGGGAATGCAAACCGACTGGTGCAGCCACTGTGGAAAACAGTATGGAGTTTCCTCAAAAAGTTAAAAATAGAACTACCCTATGATCAGTGATCACACTACTGGGTATTTATCCAAAGGATACAGAAACACTAATTCAAAGGGATACATGCACCTCTATGCTTATAGCAACATTATTTAGAATAGCCAAGATATGAAGGCAGCCCAAGTATCTATCAATAGATGAATCAATCAAGAAAATGTGCCATATATATATACACAAGGGAATATTATTCAGCCATAAAAAAGAATGAAATCTTGCCATTCGCAACAACATGGGTGGAGCTAGAAAGCATTTGCTAAGTGAAATAAGTCAGAGAAAGACAAATACCCTATGACTTCACTGGTATGTGGAATTCAAGAAACAAAAGAAAGGAGCAAAGGGGAAAAAGGAGACAAATCAGAAAACAGACACTAGACTATAGCGAACAAACTGGTGGGAAGGTGGGTGGGGCAATGAGTGAAATAGGTGATGGAGATTAAGTATGGCACTTGTCATGATGAGCATTGAGTGATTAAAATAAAAACTTAAAAAAAAAAAAAAACAACAACCTGAAGGGGCACCTGGGTGGCTCAGTGAGTTAAGTGTATACCTTCATCTCAGGTCATGATCTCAGGGTCAGGCCTCCTGCTCCTTGGGGAGTCTGCTTATCTCTTTCCCTCTGCCCCCACCTCTACCCTGGTCATGCTTGCTCTCTCTCCCTCATCCTCACTTTCTCTCTCTCAAATAAATAAATAAAAATCTTAAAAAAAAAAAAAACCCTGCAGAGTACCACAGAGAAAGAGAAGTTTTTATAAATAGCTTTTAAAGAAAATCTCATACAAAGAACTAGTCTTTGAGGGCAGAAGGCAAATTTATTAGCCTCAACATGGAAGCCAAGAAACATTGAAATTATATTTTCAGAGTAATGTTAGAAAGTAAATATGAAGAAAAGAAAAAAGAAATAGGAGCCTATGTTAGAAGTGAAACTATCTTTCAAGAATGAGTACAAAATTAAGAAATATTGATATGGACAAAATGGGAAAACTTGCTACCCATATAGTCAACTACTAGAACTTCTACAGCAAGTATCTGAGTAGACAACAAAACAAAATGATCCCGGAAGGAATGTTTGAAATAATGTAGAGGACTGATGTTAAATGTGGGGAAAAAAGCGTACCTTAGAATCGATGTACTATCATAGCCTCATACCATATAAAACCAAAGCAAATATTTACATTAGGAAAAGAATAGAAAAATCTACATAATAGTTACATGTTTCAAAAGCACTTCTCTCAATTTGTGATAGGTAAAGCAGACAAAAATAGTAAAGATATAGAAAATTGATATGATTAAGCTGATTTTAGTGGACATATGTAGAACTGTGCACAATTAGAGAATACATATTCTTCTGAGGCATATAGGGAAAAAATGACCACTTTAAAAATTGACCACATCATAACTTAAAAAGCAAGTTTAACAAATTTCAAAAATATGATGTCATATGCATGTTGTCTGGCTGTAATATAATTTGCATTTTGTTTCAGGTTTTTTTAAAAGCTCTTGAAATGATTGACAGCCTTCCCACAAAGCTGTGTCAATTTATACTCTTAACCAACAGAATGTGATAGGGTTCCTTTCACTACATGATCACCAACACTAGATATTGTAATTTTTTAAAATAATTAAATACCTATCTTTTTATTTCTTTGATACCAAGTGAGGCTGAACATACTCAGTACATTTACCATTTACTATTTTTATTTTACGTTACAATTATTTATATTGTTTATCCATTTTCCTATGGAGATGTTAATAATTTTCACTTGATTTGTAAGAAATATTTGCTAAACTTAAGGATAGCAACCCCTTGTCATAGACGATAAAAGGTATTTTTTTGCCTATAATTTGGATTTTATTTCTTTATGGTGTCTTAACATGTAGAGGCATTTAACTTTTCACAGGCTAACTCTGACAATATTTCACTTTAGTATTTCTTCCTTTGACTTTATTCATATCCCTAGAGATTGGAGAGCCCCAATCAATTTTTGTCATTGGTATTGTACAGTTAGTTTTGTTTCATTTGACTATTTATCTGGTTAGGATTGCAAATTCATTTTGTCCCTTTAACATTTATTAAACAGCACTTAATTTCCTCACTGATATAAAATGTCAACTGTATCCTAGTCTAAAATCCTTTATAATAGAATCTACTTCTTTGCTTTCTATTTTGTATCATTAATCTCCTTTCCATTTTTTCCAAGTTCCATGTTGTTTAATTATTGTAGCTTCGTTATATATGGGGTAATGATCTCATCACCCACCCCATTCTGCTGCTTTTTCTTTTTTCCTCCATGTTGCTAGATACTTTTAAAAAAATATGTAAACATTATATACATTTTCTTGTATTTTAAAACAGTCTCAACTATGCTTTTTTTTGATTAACTAAGATGAAATGCAGAGTCACTTCCTGAAGTAACAAACTACAAACTTAACCAATCCTTTTGATATATTATTTTTAATTTCACTTGACCCATAGAAACCTGGGGAGAGCCAAGGTAGGATTCTAAAGTAAGAAATACACTATTAGTTTGGAAAGGGGGATGCAGAGAAGAAATAGTTCCACTCTGATACAACGAAAGTTTTAAAAAATGTGTCCAATATTATTTATCTGACATTGTTTCTCCAGAGCATCTCATCTACATTAGCCAGACAAGTCTCTTCATTATTCCTGCTTCAGGCCATGCACATTTCAAACTCCCAGGCTTTGCTAAAAATATTCTTTGCCAAAGATATTTTTTTCTCTCATCTTCTCTGTATATTATGATCTATTTTTTTAAGGGATCTTTTTTTTTTTTTCAAAGGCTAAACTCTAGCTTCTCGAGCATGGAGCTTTCTTCCAATATTCATAGCCTTTATAATCTCTTACACAGTTTAAACATTTTAGAACTTTTTCTAATTATAAAAGCAATAAGACAAACTCATAGAACATTTGATAAAGAGAGAAGACATATTTCGTATAGCTCTAACTCCCTGTTATGAATTGTATATACGCCATTACATTATTTTTAACATGAGTGCATAGTTGTAACCCTACAGAACTTACAGTCTTGTAGGCTACTTTAGCATAGATTAAAGCTTTTCTGTGTTGCTTCATTGTATTTATTATTACCATTTTAATGGCCACCGGTGTTCTATAGAGTTAGTGTACTATTATTTACTTAATCTTTACTTTACTTTCTGTTCCATATAACAAAAAGCTCTGCAAAAGTAAACCAAGATCTTTGTTGCCTAGTTTTCCTCTCCATGGAGAATTATTTCCTTAGAACAGATATCAAGAATTGGGATGGAGAGAAAGAAAGGTAAGAGCATTTTTAAGCTCTTGATATATGTTATCAGGTGACTTTCACGCAACAATTTAATTTGTGAAAGTTTGGATACCCCAGCAGCTTTGATTTTACTATTGATTATTTAAATGTTTTACCATTGATTATTTAAGGCAGGGGGAAAAAAGCATGTTTAACACTTTTGCCCTTAATTCTCTGTGATCATGTGTTAGTTTTAATGTGTTAATTTTGTCTCCCCAAAGAAATTATAAGGTCCTTGCATGAAATTAGAGGCAGTGATTTTTGTTTATTCTTTATGCCTCACAATATTCTTTAAAAAGTAAAGCAGGCATAATTTTATTCACTATTTGCTCTTCACTGATCAAAACCTTTATAAAATTTCTCTCTGTTCCTCAAATCCAAGTTCAATAATGATAGATGCTATTGGCCAGCAGCAGGTTTTTACAGTCCTGCCTCCAAAAATAACACTTACCCTAACCTTTCCTACAGAAATTATACTTATTTTTGGAAAGAATACTTATTTTTGGAATTTACAGAAATTATACTTACCTACAGAAATTATACTTATTTTTGGAATCAGCATTATTTGAAATTTTCAGTAAACACGTATTTTGAATTCTTCCAGAATGTCAGACTTATTCTATTTCAGCTCTTATCCAATTAATTCATAAGGCTCAAGCTGTTTAAACACCACCATTTTCAGGGTTTGCCCAAAGAAAGCCAAACAAAGAACATGGCCTTGGTTCTCCCAACACTGATGTCCTGGGTTTCTAGAATGTCCCTTTACTCCAAATTAAAGTAAGAGTCAACTGAGATAAATGTATCCTATTGACAAAAGTTTGCATCTATGCTTGTTCCCCATTTTATCCTAGGTCTAGAATAGTGTGGGGAATCTGATAGATGGTCAATAAGCATTTCTTGAATGGTTGAATGAATGAATCTGTGTGCTTAGGTTGAACTAATCAATCACTCTACAAATATTTACTGAGTCCTCTGAGGTGCAACGCCAAGTGTCCTTATAACTATGAAAATAGTAGATAAAGTTGGCAGATCGTAGACTTGACAGGGGGCTGTCTCTAATGACCTTGAGGTCTCATCCAGTCTCTTTTTCTACAATTCATGTGCATTCTTTCTGACACTTCCATGTCACATCCACAAGCCAAATAACACTCCTCAACCTGCATCTCCATGATGTGTGTTGACCTCACCCATTTCCCCCAAGGGCCTGAAAAGGAGTTGTGTGCTGTGGACTCTTAGTGTTGGTAACTCCTGGGCTGGGAGGAGAAGGGCTCCAGATGGGGGCTTTTGTGGAGGGCTCCCTTTCCTTCTTGGTTGTAAGCAGCCTGAGCAGTTATGTTAGGAATGAGTCATTTACAGCCTTCTCCCAAAGTCCTCTTCTGTCGGCTTTCATGGACTTGGTTACCAAAGGTTACCAGCGAGCCTGGTGCCTTTGATTTCTGTGGACACTGTAGACCAGAGAAAAGAGTTGTTGCCTTGGGCATCTGCACATTGGCTTTCACACGTCCCACAAATGGGTACCTGCCAGCCCTCTTCCCCAGATGTCATTCTGACCATTGATTTTTTGCCTCTCACGATTACAGTTATTAGCCACAGTGAGGCCAGGACGCTCAGCTCTCCACTTTAATTATTCATCCTCATGAAGAAAAATTTCCCTTGTGTGCTTTCTTCTCCTCCTGCCCCGACCTGAGTGCACATGGACTCCTTCTTCCTTGTCTTCCCAAGCGCCTTGTGTGTCGAAGGGCCTTTCACCAGGGTGCTCGCTCCGTTTATGCCTTTAATATGCATTTTGTGTTCTGCCAAGGGGGTCAGGGGGGCACACGGAGAAGCCAGATGGCCTACCTCTTCCCTCAGGAAACAGGCCGCTCTTTAGCTGGGCACCTTCCCAGCTCAAGGCCGGCTGAGATTCCACTGTTTCGGGAAGGGTTGGTTCAAACGCCACCATCCCTGAGTACAAATCCAAGTTCCTGGGGCTATGCACTTTTCTACTCCACAGCCACTCTCTGTGGAGTTTTCTGCCAGAAACGGCATTTTAGGAGATACTAGAACAGGGTTGGGGTAGGAGTGGGGGTGGTGGTTGGAGGGGGAGAGATATGAAAAAGCGACCTCTTTTATTTATGGCCTTTGCTCAGACACACATTTCTGTTATTTTAATCCAACTGAAATAAGAAACCATAATCCATGGATGAGAAGACAGTGGACAAACTCAGTTAAACCATGAGCACCCCGAGGATGTATGATTTCCACCCCCCTCACCCCCACCCCATCCCCAGCTTTTAATGTCTCTTCCCTGCTGCTGTTTCCCCGACTTCAACTTTTGAAAAGCCAAGCAGTTTAACTGGCCAGGCCCAGGGAACTTATTTGTATGCAGCACAAATTTCAGAATCTGTTCTCAGCCTGTGCCGAGTGAAAAATGGCCTGCATCTTCTTGATAGCCCATGTGGTTGTAAAGAATAAATGGCTAATGAATTACAGATGAACATTGACGCAAATTAATCTTCCCGCTGTCCCTGGGTTATATGGCAGCCATTTAAAAGTTTAATCAATACACTAAAGTTGAAAACATGCAGGCACTGCAGTTGTTTGGATGTAATAAACATCAGAGGGAACCGGGAGGTTTGCACTCAGTCCATGTATCATAATGACAGCTATTTATGTTTAATGGACTAAATATTTTTTATTGGAAGGGAGCAAATGTCAGCTTAACTTTGTGAGCCCTGCATTCAACTTTCCTTTGAGGTTGGTGAAAGACGGCTGACGTGTCATTGGAAATGAAATGTTAAGGGGGACGTGGGGGGAGAGCACAAGGGAGACAAAGCGAGGATCAGGAGTCGTTGGGAGACGTGATGCAGCGCTAACATTCCGCAGCAATTCATTAACGAAAACGTAAACTCTGATATTTCTAATGTTGCTGTAAAATGGTTTACTAGGAACAACTTTAATGGTTATTAGGGAAAACAAGTGCCCAGATCTGCCAGATATCCCGTCCGGTACAGGCTTTTGTTTGAAAACTCCTTACCAGGTCATATTTGCTGGAGATTTATAATTAGTCCTTTTTCTTAATGTGAGAAGTGGGGGAGAACCGGCATGACGACTCTCAGCCCTTGTGTTCCATAGATCTTTCCATTTGAATGGTGTCCAACGACTCTAAATAACTATGTGCTCTCTTTTGGAATACTTATATCTTAATTACTTTTCAAGTCGATATTGTGTAGCCCTGCTGAGTCGGGTAGGACCACATTGGTGAAAAGGGAATGGCCTTTGCCAGCAGTGGTGCCATCTCACTGGACAGAAACAGGCCGAAATAAAAGGAGAGAAATAGCTTTGTCTGAGCAACAACAACAAAAATATATGCACAGTTCAGCTTTGCATTTTCTTTCTTTTTTCTTCCAAAAATAAAACAAAGTATGCTATCCCTGTGGAGCATGGGATCTTGGAAAACAGCATCCCTTTTACTAAAATAATTAGAAACGTTTTACACAATGGAAGAGCATGTTTTTAATATCCTTTTGCAACCAGTTGTCTCAGGTTCTCTTCTGTGTCTGAGCTCTCTGAGAAGTCCTCACATTTAATGCCAGAGTGTTGAAGAAAACAGTTGAATACCTATTGAGGTAGGGGCTGTACCAGGATGAGGAAAGGGGGCCAGGGTAGGATGTGTAGCTATCTAGTATTTGGACCTGTAAAAATATAGAATAACATCTGTGTATACATTAAATTTGTTTTGAATGACAAGAATTTGTATTCGGATTGGGCCTGAGATTCAGAAGAAATCACCTACGTTAGTTCAACCAAACTCGTGGTTCTCTGGTCCTTTGTCCTCCCTTAAGCAAAATGGGGGAGGCACCTTTTGTTCTAAAGTCCAAAGGTTACTGTCTACTAACTGTGATGATTTCCCAGCCTTGACTTCTCATGCCTCACTCCCCTTGCAGTCCCTGGACCCTTCTTTATTTTTCTTCTGAGTTCTTCTCACTTTCTTAGGTGATTGATCGATTGATTTGTCATTTGTGCATTCTGTTAAAATGTTAATGTTAATATCAGGTCTATGGTAGGGGCAGGTGGGTGGAAAGTAGGGAGGCAGGAACACAATTTTTTTCTTTGCTCTATGGCCTATAGTAGGTCCTTCAAATAGCAGTTAAGTGAATTCCAGACTACTATTTATGACTGTCTTTAATAGTCATCATTATAGCCATTTTGGGGGTTCACCTATTATGATTCCTAGTCACTGTGATAGTTGTCTTACGGATAATACATGATCTCAGCTTTAACCCAAGATGGTAAGAGCTATCTCCATTTTACAGAGGCAAACACTGAGGTCTCAAGCATTTAAGGTAATTATTCATGGTCACTGTTAGTGTAGCAATTCCAGAATTTGAATTTGGCCTGTCTGTCTCTCTTCCATTTATACAATACTCCCATGTTCCATAGTGGCTTGTGTTCTCACTGGTGATTCAAATCTAACTAAGTCACCCTGAATTTTTATTCTACTCCACAACTAGCTAGCTCTTCAACTAGCTGCTAATGGGCAGAAGGATTCATACCTTCTCACCTAAACTTTATGTCCTGAGGCCTACCTATGGAGAACATTGAGCCATTAACTCTAAAAAATTAGTTGTTGGCTTTTTGATGATGAGCAGTGTGACCATCTGATACGTGTCTTACATCATCTAGGGAAACACAAGAGGCTTTGGCAGATGGTGAGGAAAGTGTGTCAGATAAATGTATGTTCAGCTGCAAATGATAGAAATCCAACAAATAGTGACCTAAAATGTGTTTATTTTTTCACATAAAAGTAAGGATGGAAGTAGGCAATGCAGGGCTGTCGCAGCATCTAAAAGAGAGGTTGGTAAGCACCCAGGCTCTTTCTGTTCCACTATCTTTAGCATGTGGATTTCATCTTCATATTCTCAGAATGGCTGCTATTCCTCTTGGCATCATTTCAGCATCCAGGCAGGACAAAGAGGGAAGGTTTTTTCCTTGCAAGGCATTCGCTTTTCATCTGTGGATGGACAGTTTTCTAAAGACATCTTCCTATTTCTCATTGCCTAGACCATGTCATTGGGAGGCTTAAAAATCAAGCATTTTACTGTTCATGTTCTCACAGTAGAGGAAGACAGGATAAAAGGAAGCCAATACACAGTGTCTACTATGTAAGATAAATCTCATTTGTTGCATTCCTACCAAAAGGCTTGAAATTTTGCTAGATGCCATATACACAGCAACTTACGCAATCTTTATATTGACCTTATTACAGGAGAGTATTTATTCCCATTGCACTAGGAAGTAGTGGAGCTGGGATTTGAAAACCACATTTGTGTGCTTCCATTCCAGGCCTTTTCTCTGTTGCCATATTTCTTTAGCTGCCATTTTGATTTCATAATGAGGGATAGTAGAGTTACTCCTAATTGTTCCAGATCCTGATATCTTCTGAATATGCTGTCTTCTGAATTCATTTGACACATTGGGTATACCTCTTTGATCGTTAAGCATGCACTGACATGTGACAATTTTTAGCCTTTTGTATTCAAAATGTAAAGTTGTATACAATGTGGTTAAGAAGGTGCGTTCTGAAGTCTTCTAGATTCAAATCCTGGCTCCATCAGTCACTACTTTTGTATGCTTGGACAAATTACATAATCTCTCTACTTCAGTTTCTTTATCTATAAAATGAAAATAATAGTAGTGTCTACAGTGTGCATATTTTGAAAGGAGTAAATGCTTAGAACAGTGTCTCACCCTCAGTAAATGTTGGTTATGAATATCACCATTATTATCCACATTTACTGTGTTTCATTTTGTCTACACAAACAGATTGAACATTGGAAGACCAGGACCATGTTTTTTTTCCCTTCTTGACATCCCCAAAAGTTTCCATGCACATTGAAGAATCTGAATAAAAATTTATTCTAGAATTTCACTGTATAGGTTAAAATCCTTGTCCATTGATTTAACATCTCTCTGTCTCAACTTCTACATCCTAAAATGGAGAGGTTAATACTATCTACCTCACAGGGTTATTATTAAGGTGTAATGAAATAATGTACTTAAAGTTTTAGAACAATGTATAATAAATAGGAAAAGTTTGGTGTTAGCTGTAACTATTATAGTCCTCCATGGATCATCAGTATTCAAATACTAAAGCTCCACGGTATATAATCTAATTGGTAATAATTCCAAAATCAATTTTTCTCAGGCCATCCCAGGTACAATGTTATCAAAAACAATCACATCTTTCTGGTGATGCCGTATTGAGAATATCCTATGATTCAGGATGTACGGTAGATGTTGGAGGTGCAAAGATGCATAAGACACTGTAGGAAACACAAATGGTAGTGAGCATGAAGAGTGTTCACCATAGTAATAATCAAGTGCTTGAAAAGTAAAACAATCCTGGGATATAATTTTTCCACTTGTTATGGTAACTAGGATGATTACATAACCATATTTGGTGCTACTGAGAGGATTGAGTGCATACTGATATTTTGACCCTATGCATTGAAGCTAGAAAATATTTAGATCCTTTGACCTAATAATGATATACTTAGGAATCTGTCCAAAGGAAAGAATCTGAACTGCATAAACAAAGTATCTTTATACATTCAGATGTTCGCCATAGTAATGTTTATGACATCAAAATGCAGAAAATAGTCACTATCCAACTAGATAGGAATGCTAAGTAAATTATGGCAAATTCATAGAATTTGCAATGTTATGTAGCATTTAAGAGATGTTTAAAATAACTTTTAATATGGCAGGCAAATATGCAACAAAACAAATGAAGAATGATATATATGAACTCATCCATGTTTATAACATATGGATAGAAAAATGACTAGAAGGCAAAACATCAAAATGTCAGCTACATTTAGCCCTGGGTGGTGGAATTGTGCATGATTTTCATTTTTCATTTTTCTTTGTATTTTATTAGTTTTTACAATGAGGCTGTAGATATAATAAGAAATCAAAACAAACCTCAAAACAGTAACATAGTGTTTTTGCAAATAGTTCCAGAAGGAAAAGTAGTGACAGTATGACAAAGGGTTTGCATGAGTTAGGAGTTGTGTTCAGTTGCAACTAACAAATGTCCCAAATTGCAGTGATTTCAACAAGATACTTTCTTATAACATGAACCCCATATATAGGCAGTCTGTAGCAGGTATGACACCATCGGGAGCCCAAGCTTCTTTTATTTTTGTTCTAACTTCCAAAAGACTAGCTCCCATCTTCAAGTTTGATTTATAGTCACAATATTGTTGCTGCAGCACCAGCCCTTATTTCCATGTTTCAACTAGCAGGAAGAAAGAAAAGCCAAGGTTGTAATGATACTCCCCCCAAGCAAAGAGATTATATTTTAACAAGATGTTCCAGGAGCCCTTCATAACATTCCCTTTTATTTTATGGCGACCATCAATGAGCTCAATGCCATGCTCCATAGCTTAGGGTGTCTGTGTGTAAGTTAAAGGGGGAACATGGATACTGACAGTCAACCCTGATTTTAATTCCAACTCTGCCACTCAACAGAAGGTTGATTTTAACAAAGTCTAGCACATTAGTGGTACCAAGAAAGCCTCGGAAAACATATTCTGTTCTAGCCTGTCCTTGATCATGTCTGTCAGGGAGACTACATCCCATTTGAACAGATATTTTTGGTAGCATGCCAATTGTTTGGGAGGCTTTGTCCTCTCACATGGTAAATGGGGCACTCATTTCTGAGATTATCCTTGGTATAATAGTTTGGGAACCCTCAGAGATGAGAAGACTTGGTCCAAAAGGCTTGACTTTGTTGGTTGGATTTTTCATTCTTTTTCAAAAAGAAAATCTTTGAAGCCAAGCATAAGGACTGATTGACCAAGGGGAGGTATAGAGTTTTCAGAAGGATTTCCTGATCCTATCTATATTTACCACCAGCCTTCCTTTGAGCTCTCCTCTTGGCCCACTAATAGGAGAGGTGCATGGAGGAGGTCTCTATGTCAATAGACAGGCTCCTCAAAAACAGAAGACAAAGAATGGGCCACTTAAAGCTCTCAGAAGACTTATTTCCAACTTGAATACAGGAAGAATGTGAGAACAACTGAACTTTGTTCTTTTAAGACTCTTCTTTCTTACAGTAGATCAGAATGGTCAAATCAAATTATATGTTGTGATAGATTTAAGGACTGAGGGAAGCTGGGATAAAGAGAGAAAGAGAGAGAGAATGAGTGCTATGGGCAAGGATTTTCATGAACTGCATTATAAACTAATTTAGTGATCTCCAGGGAGAACACAAACATGACACCAAAAAGTAAGACTTGAATTTTGTTTGCATCCATTTTATAGAAGAAAGAAAGGGCAAAAATAATATTAGTTATCTTATCAGTTGTTTAGAGGATCAAGGGATCAGACAATCATGTAGAATGTTCACTAGAGTGCCTACACCTCAGAAGTTCAATGAACTTAGCTATGATGATGATGGTGAAGGAGGAAGAGAAAAAAGAGAAGGAGGAGGGTAAGAAATCTGCTAAAGTCCATAAAATGTCTTTTAGTTGAAAATTCATATTAAAAAGGAGGAAACTTTGTATTTATAACTGGAAAATTAATTTTGAAATTTTTATCCAGAACTTTTTGATAAAGAACAAAGTCACAGAAACACTGCTCATTTGCATTCTTCTTCCCAAAAGTGATCTTTTTTGTAATGAAAGAAACACTGAATCAGAAGACCTGAAAGCCAATCATGGCTTCAATCATTTTCCTATAATAATTTTATCTTTTCAAACACATTGTTTAATCTTTCTATTTGTCTTGTTTTGTTTTTATTTCTATTTATTTATGTATTTATGTTTTTGTTTGTTTAATCTTTCTAAATTACATGCTTCATCTGTGGACTAGGGGTAATATAACCTACTTGTTGATGATGGGAGTTAAATGAATGATGAATTTAAAGCACCCAGTACACAGTCTTGCACATAGAACGAGTAAGCAACTGATGCTGTAAAGGACATGGATGTGCCATGTTTCTGCCTCCATCTCCAGGGACATGCCTGATACAGAACACAGTTCTACCAAAATAAAACTCAAAACTGAGAATTTTTATTATGTTAATGGTTAGCTGGCCTAAGGACTTACTATGTGCAGAGGATATTTTGTTATGTCTTTCCCATATAATGTTAAAAATTCCCCCCTCCAACCCCATTAGAATCACTCATTGTAGTGCTGCTCAACATGTCCCAAGTCCTTGTTGCCCTTGAGAATCTGCTCAGTGCTTCTTCTATAAGAGAAGGCCAGTCTCTATGCCATAGCTGTTAGGGACTGTAATTGCCTTTAATTTCCAAGAGTGATTGGTAGATATCATGGAACATGGTCCCTAGAATACATGGGCAGAGATAATTCAAGATGGGAAGATGAGATATGTAAATTGAATTGTAGAAGTGAGAGTGGAAGTCCCATTTTGTTCTTAATGGAGGGAAAACACTCAGTCTTACCATTTTCAATGATGTTAGCTGTGAGTTTTTGTAGGTGACCTTTATCAGACTGAGGAACTTCCCTTTTCTTCCTATGTTGTTGAAAGTCCTTATCATGGAGGAATTTTGAATTTTGTCATCCTTTCCTGCATCAGTTGAGATGATTATATTTTTCTCAATATGTTGATGTGGTATATTAAGTTTATTTTTAAATATTGAACCAACCTTGCATTTCTAGGATAACCCCTACTTGGTCATGATGTATTATACTTGTTACATATTGCTGGATCTGATCCTCTAATATTTTCTTACAGATTTTTGCATCCATGTACATGAGGAATATTGTTCTGTGTTTTTTTTTCTTGTAATATATTTACCTACTTTGGGTATCAGTATAATGCTGGAAGCATAAAATAAATTGGAATGTGTTCCCACCTCTTCAATATTTTGGAGAAGTTTGTAGAGAATTGACATTATTCTTTGGTAAATCCTTTGTTGAATTTGCCATTAAAGCCATTTGTACCGGGGCAGCCCTGATGGCCCAGCAGTTTGGTGCCACCTTCAGCCCAGGGTATGATCCTGGAGACCTGGAATCGAGTCCCAAGTCGGGCTCCCTGCATGGAGCCTGCTTCTCCCTCTGCCTGTGTCTCTGCCTCTCTCTCTCCCATGAATAAATAAATTAAGTCTTTTTTTAAAAAAGCCATTTGTACCTAGAATTATCTTCCTGGGTTGATATTAAACTATGAATTCAATTTATTTAAGAGACATGTAGTTCTTCTGGTGTTTTGTTTCTTCTTTAGTGCCTCAGCTTTTTTATGAAAGACAAATTACACCCCCATGAAGCCTCTACTTTTAATAATTGTGGCTATCAGATAATCATTCTGTTATTTATGGTGTGATTATGAATTCTACTCATCATCTCCTAGGCCTTCTATTTGGTAAACTGAGAGAGTCTGGCTCCCTTGTTCAATTCATTCATGCTTTCATTTGTTCATTTAGCAAACATTTTAACTACATTTTGAATTCCAAAACCCATGGTAGGGAATCCATAGATTCAAAGATAAATAAGATAGTGTCCCTGAATTTAAGTCAATTACATGTAAGTGAGAATAAAAATGACATGTTTGGCTATGATACAGTGGGGTATGTGTAATGGTTGTGTATCAATGGTACACTGGGAGACAAACAAGGAGCCACTAATTCTGCCTAAGGGAAATCAGTAGAAGCTTCCAAGAAGAAATGCCATTTGAACTGGGTTTTGAAAGATAAGGAGAAATTTATGTGGCACATGATATGTCATGGAATATTTGGGAAAAAGTCATCTCAGATTTTCTGAGGGTAGGAACATTTATTTCAGGAATTGTTTGGACCAAGGCAGTGAAAATATGAATGGCGAATGAAAAAGTTAATTGCTTTATCCCAATTCTTCTATCTACGTGTTTTTAAAATACAGTTGGCATGCCTGATATAATATCACTATAGAGTGGATTTGGGTTGAATTGTTGCTCCATGGTGACTCACAGATCATCAGATTCTATTTTTATTTAAATTCTTATTTTCAAGGTTGCAATAATAAATTCACATTTTCTTCAAGGAAGATGTGGTCATTGGAATGGATCTAAATTTGGTGCTGATATTTCAGTAATGAAGGAAGAAAAACAAGATCATGTGTAGATAGAAGGGGAGAGGGAGGAAGCAGGGGAGATGAAGGAGGGAGGGAATACAAATATTTGTAATGGACATTGTGGAATTTCTCCCCAAATCAGTTGATTGTGACTGTTTATAATTTTACCTTCAGTACGTTGATCATGTCAGGCCTACTTAAGCTGCTCTACGCAAATTCAACTGGATTCATTGGCCTCTGAATATATTATAAAAAACAAATTCTTTGTGTAAGTTTGATGAGGAACACCTCTTCCTGGCTGAGGTTATCTGCATCTAGATCTTCACACAAGACCCGAGTTCCCATTTGTTGTTGCAGTTAAAGCTGGTTGTGTTGCCTTTGTAGAACCATGTTGGCTTCTGAGAACACCTCACTATCACCCAGGAGCTTGCAAATTCGTTGCTTTAATTAATTGATGGAGGCTTTTTGGAAGTTAGGGTCCCTTGTTTTTAATTTTCAGCTAAATGCACCTACTGATTTCCATTTAAAAAATAGATACTGTCTACTTGATTTGCTTATTACTCTTTGCTACTAAAATATAGCTATAATGGCTCTGTGGAATTGTCAGTTATTTAAGTATTCATGGGTATTTAGGTAAAGCCTGGATGATTTGGAATTATTCTTACATAACTAAATGTGTCATAAAAATATTTCCTCCAAGAGTATGCTATAAAGGCATATGCTCGATTTGGGGAACAAAATAGAACTTTAGGTTTTAAGACAAATTCTTGGTATATATATCGCCCACTCTATGCCGAGCACAGTGCTAGGCCCTCAAGATACTGTAGTAAGCAAATCAGACACCCTACTCTCCTAGAGTTTGGCTCTAGTGGATGTTCACTCATTCATTAATCTATGAATACACACTGAAATGTGCCAGGCACTATGCCAGATTCGGTGATAGTACTGGGGTTTGCTGTACAGGTGAAACATCAGTATGGTGTTGTGCCTGGTACTTAGCCCAGAACAAATATTTAACTGACTGTAAAATTACCCTTTCTCTTCTCTTTACCATATTACATTATTCTGCGTTAAGTAAGAACGTGGAAGGAAAAGCCATTTTAGTAATAATAGCAGAGATTGCTCTTTGTTCAATAAAATATACATTTCTTCCCTTTTTGGGACCATAAAGCTGGACTTCAGTTCAGTCTCCCTTGCAATTAGATGTGGTTACATGAGTGTGGCTTAGCCAAAGAAATGTCAGTGGAAGCGATGCATGTCATTCCACAACCAAGACATTTGAAGAGTGCCTCTGCTTCCTTGGCCTTTCCCATTGCACTGGCCAAATGCAGATGGCAGGACTTACAGGAAAGGGCAGAACCACAGCAATCACATGTAGAGGAGGTTTCCGGTGCTGATCATTGGTATAAGGGATACATAAACTTCTGTTGTGTTAGGTCACTGAAATTATGGGGCTTTTTGTTATAGCAGCTTGCATCATCCTCACTAATACAGTAGTGGGACAGTTATATAGGTTTATTATTATAAGAATTATGATGACAAATCATCACAAGATATGCTATCATTTGGCAATAATAAATATTATTCAGTAGCTGGAGTTCCTTATAGTCAGGTGATGGGGGAGTACATAGGCAAGGATTATGACTCCTATTTTAGAAATGAAATCAAGGTTCACATAAGTCATGTGACCTGCCAAAATTCACAAGCCTGAAATACAGAACAGTTGGTACTAACACCAAGGTATTCTCTTTCTTAGTTCTATCTTCTTACTCTTTAACACCTTCATTATATTTATGTCTAAAATTATTCATTCACCTTAAATTTTGTCTACTTATTGCCTTCCTTCCATCACTGGGTTGTAGTGTCCAGGAGCTGAGACCTTATCCCCCCTGCTGTATCACCATCTATAAGAGCACTGGTAGGCACATAGTAGGACCTCATGAAATAGCTGTGTAATGAAAGAAGACATGACTCAATAACTGAGTAAATAAATACTAGTCAGGCCCGTTGTGATGCAGATTAAACATGACCTAATACATTGTTGTGAAGGAAAAGATGGAAAGAAGGAATGAAAGGATGGAGTAGAGACTCCTGGGCAGCTCAGTTGATTAAGTAAGGTCATGATACCAGGGTCCTAGGATCGAGCCCCACATCGGGCTCCCTGTTCAGTGGGAGCCTGCTGCTCCCACTCCCTCTGCTCGCCGACCCCCACCCCCCACTGGTGCACACTCTCACTCTTTCTCTCAAATAAATAATAAAATCATTTTTTATAAGTTAAAGGATTGAGTGTGTATGTAGACTGTGTGTGTGTATACAGAGAAAGGCACAGAGTGATGGGATTGCAGTAGCAAGGACTGATAATTTTTCACTCTCAATTATTTTGTTTTGAAAAGCAAAGTGCTGTTTGTGGAAAACATGTTGGCCTTAAAGGATAATCTCAATCAGTGCTAACCTGAGAGACTTAAATAGGTCATCTGATGGAATCCAGAGAGGGGAAGGCAAAGAAAGTTAACACAGATTTGAAAATTATTCTTGAGATCATTTCTGTGCAATTATAAAGATCATATGCCAAGATAAACAACCCATCTCCTCCAAAATTATCACTGTGAAAAATTTCAAGCCTATAGAAGTCAAAAGAATAGTACATTGAACACACATATAATCTTTACCTAAATTCACTAATATTTTGCCACATTTGTGCTCTCCCTCTGTAGGTTTATGAGTCTGCATGTGTATATACGCTTCTTTCATGAGACATTTAGGTAAATTTCAGACATCATCATACTTCAGTCCTAAATATTTCAGGATGAATATCCTAAGATAAGGACTGTTACCTCCAAAACAACAAAGTGCTAAGAATATTAACATTAATTCAAGCCGTTGCCTACTATACAGTCGAATTTAAATTTCCTATTTTTACAATGATGTCTCTTACAACTTCTTTGTTTTAATCTAATATCCAATTGAAGTTTTTATTTGGTTGTTATGTCTTTTATTTATTTTCAGTCTAATATAGTACTTCTCAAGAGTCACTCCCCCACCGCACCCCACCCCACCCCACCCCAGACCAGCAGCATCAGGATCACTAGGGAAATTGTTAGAACAGGAAATGCTGGAGCTGCACTCCAGACCCACTACAAAAGAAACTCTGGGGGCCGACCCAGCAATTGTTTTGTGATAAGTGCACCAGGTGATTCTCATGTATACTGGAGCACACCCCCTTCCTTTCCTGCTTTTCATGACATTTAGGTTTCTGTTTTTGCTTTTTCAAAAGCCAAGTCAGTGTCACTGTGCAATTTCCCATATTCCAGATTTTTCTGATTGCTCACTCATAATTTGATTCAGGTTTAACATTTTGGCAAATAAAGGTGATGGTGAGTGTATTTCATGATGTTGAGAGACACATCATATTTAATGATCTCTTTTGTAGTAATGCTGATTGATCATTTGGTTAATGTGGTTACTACCATATTGATCCACTCTGAAGGTATATATTCCTCTTTATAATTAATAAGTACCCTAAGCAGTGGCAGTCTAAGGCTGTGTGAATATTTTCTTTTCCAAAAAACTTTCACCCAATACTTATAGCATCCGTTGATAATACTTATTTGAATTATTGCATTGGAATATGGTGACTTTTCCAATGTTGGCATTCCTTATTTATTAATTAGCTGTCATTCTTTAAATAAGGACATTTTTCTCTATATTTATTTATGGACTTAAGTAGTATTATCAACTCATAGTTTTTTCTCAGTTCATTCAATATGTCGGATTACTCTCATTATTCATTTTGATATCAAATAGTGCCAAATTTGGCTAGAGAGAGGATCTTCAAGCCACCTTCTGTGTTCTTGACCTGCTTTCTGATGCAAGAAGTTTCAGGCACATTGTACGTTTCCTTCCCACATTCTGGTTATTTTGGGTAGAAATATTTTGGGGAGAACCAGTATTGAGGTGCCGGATGTCCTATACACATATATGTATCACACACATTCATACATATGTGAGTTTTAATAATTTCTTACAGATTCTTCTAGTTTAGACTTGCAGTTTTCATTACCATTATCATTGTCACCATCATCATCTTCTGTATTTAGTTTTCTAGGACTACCATAACAAATTACTACAAACCAAATGTCTTAAATAACACAGATTCGTTATCTTTTAGTTCTATAGGTCAGAAGCCTAAGGAAGCTCTTTAATGAGCTAAAATCAAGGTGTTGCCAGGGTTATGTTCCTGTCTGGAGATTCACGGTGGAGATTCCATCTCCTTGCCTTCTCCAGCTCTGGAGGCCTCCCCATTCCTTGGCTCCAGGCCCCTTCTACCACCTTCAGAGTGAGAGGTGTTGCATCTCTCTGATCCTGGTCACATCTACCTCTGTGATCACAGCCTAGGGAGCCTCTTGCCTTTTTAAGGACTCCTGGGATTAGGTTGAGGCCAGAGAGACAGTCCAAAATAATATCTCCAACCTAAGGTCCATACCATTTATCACTTCTGCAAAGTTCTTTTTATCATATAAAGTAATGTAGTACAAGTTCTGGAGGTCAGAGTGTAGATGGACATCTTGGGAACCATTATTTTTCCTACTACATCTTTATTCATTCATTCTTTGATTTCCTTCTCTCACAGTGAAAATACCAACTGCCAATAACTTCAAGTATATTTACATGTTTGCTCTACCCTACAATACACAAAATAATTTGCGAATTATAACGGTAATAACACTAACAACAATAAGCCTACTAAGTAAAACTCAAGATTTCTTTACTTTTTTTTCTTTCTCAGAATATATGTCACTCAGGTGTGCAGTTGAAGTACCATGTTCCAAAATTACTTGATTTTCTTTTCATGTGTCACTATATTATTGATTTGCTATGCAGTTAGGTTCATCTTTTCTCCAGTTGTATTTAGTTGTAGGGTTTGCTTTTTTCCATCCTTTTTTATTCACTTTTGAATATATAAAATATATGAACAAAAAGAGATATATTCAAAGAAGTCTCAGCTCCATCCTGATGCCCTCCACCCTATTTTCACTCTCCTGCTACATGTAGTCACGTTTCTAGTCTGTGGTTTATCCTTCACATCTTCCTTTTCGAAAAACATAGATGAAGAGGTGTGTTTATTTGTTTAATCTTATTTTTACTTCTGACTCAAAAGTAACTAAGTTTATTTATTTTTTGGGTCCTTGCATTTTTACTTAGCAATATATCCTGCATCTACATCTATATCTATGTAAATATGTATATAAATACATATATATATCCACATACCTATATCAGCATCTCTATCTCTATGTATCTGTATGCCTATGTCTACATCTACACTGTGTCTATAACTATATCTCTGTAGATCTATATATCTACACTTAAACCTACATCTCTATAGCTCTATCTATACCTATCTTCACATTCTCCAGCAGTATATCCTGGGAATCACTGTATATCAGGTGATTATGGAAGTCTTAAGAGGAGTAATAAGTTGTTAAATATGCCTTCTGTAATGTTGAACTTATTAACAACAAATATATCTGTAACTTAAGTAAAAAGAGAAATACATATAGAGAAAAAAAGTTATGTATTCTGTTCACCTTGTCCCTCCCCAAGGTAGAGCTAATCTTTTTTCTGTGTTTGTGCAACATTTTATGCATATTATTATAGCAAATTTTATTGTAGCTATATTTATTTGACAATCATCTCACTTATTGGCCTATCAGTACTTCAAATGTAAAAAGAATCTCTCCCTTTTTTTCCTTTTCTTCTTAATTTTGGGTATCGTGAGTTGTTCCTGGCACATAGTGTTTCCCCACTTACTTGTTTTGCCTGAAATTCCATTGAAGATTTACTCAGTTCATCTATTTTTTAATGTATCTGTATTTAAAAATAAAATATTTTATTGAAGTGATGAAACTCTGTTTCATCATCAACTGTTAATATCCTAATGTGAATTAGTGATCAGAAAACTAGTTGATTCTTTGAAAAGTTGTGAAGGGACATGTATCTGAAAGAGGACAGTTATATTTTAATTCTGGAGTTGAAACCCCAAGAAAAGCAAAGGGGAGTATGAGGGTCATAGATATTCTAGGAGGGAAGGGGACAAACCAAGGAAAGGAAGAGAGGGACATGGAAAGAGAAAGGTCTCTATCTTTGGGTCCACCATATGAGCTATGTATAACATAGAAACATATTTATGGAGATGATAATAGGGATTATATTCATTGGAACAGAAGTAAGAAACATTTTCTCCAGACACTAAGAAACCAAGGTCCAGAAAAATTGCATAAGTTGCACAGGACACATACTACAGACACGGAGCTAGACCCTGATCTCTGGACTCCTCCACATTTCCCAGAGTTGAGATGACCTTTGTTGTATTTCTAAAAAGGGCCTTTCTAAAATCAGGCAAGTACTCCCACTGCCCTGAGGATGGGAGAGGGCCTGAGCCTTCTTTTCCTTTTAGAGAAGATGTTGGGCTACTAAGCTCAGGACTGAACACACATCTCTGTCTTTCTTGGCCTCCTTCAGTGAAGTCAGCTATATTTGTGGAGGTGCATTGTTCAGCCTCAGAGCATTGTTTAAATTTAAAATCAATAAAGAAAAGTGAGCCAGTAAGAGGCACAGACTGATTAAGTGCTGTCTGTATGAAGAGGTTTATCCTCGGCGACATTTCTGTTGCAATCCTAAGAAATGTGAAGAGGATGGAGTAAAGTGAAAACAGATTAAAAATTATGTCAGATACCAATTTGCAGTAAGGCAACTGCTTCTTTGGCAGGCAACTGAGAATCGGCAACTTTGAGTTGTGATCTGGCGTAATGATGTCAACATATTCACACTCACATACACACCATGTGCACATATAAACAGCCATGCTCAAGACGCACACAGACAAAAGTAATACATACAACATGTATAACACAGTTTACTGCAAGACTACGACTCACATATAACACTGCACACACAAACACGCACATGTAACACATACACACAAAACACACCACACACATTTGTGTATGCCCATACATAACACACATAAACTTGCTCTTGACTGGTACTATGAAGATGTAACTCTTCCATCTGCCAACCTATCCCGTATTTTTATTTTGATGAAAAAAAAATAGCAGTAGAGAGGAGAAAATCTCTTCATCAGAAAATTCAGTGAAAAAAAATTCCCAAGACATTGTCATGTATTACTGGTTATTTTTGGTGGTTAAGAGAATTATTTGAAAACAAAGGAGCCTTTCACAAAGCCTCTAAAATACAAAAGATCTAATAACATTTACATCTGTGTATCAGCCATGTCTGTAATGCAAGTCATGAATAACACATAAACCAGAGCACGGAAAGAACAGAAGTGCTCACACATCATTTAAAATCCAACCCACCCCATCGTCAGTGGAATCAAATACACAGCAGGAGCAGTTCCAGTTGATACACACACAATATAGTCATTGAAAATGAAAACATATTAATTATGTTCCTTAAGGTTAGAGGAATGGCAGGATTCACTAACTTGTTCAACTTCTCTGTTGAAATTCTGTACCAAAAAGTACATCACAGTTTGCTTTCTTATTTTTCTTAAAAAATTACAGAGTGAGCGCTTGTATGCATTTGTCTTGTTTTTACTGTTCATGTGCATCTGCACTTGGGGCTCAATCCTGCCTCCTTGCTGTGCTAAAAATGGGGAAACTTGGCTTAAGAAGATAGGTCCTTGTTATAAGTGAGTGACTTGCAAAAAAAAGAAATTCATTGTTAAGCAATGATATTTTAAAGCGCCAATATGTGCACAACTCAGGGTGCCATATGTGGAAATGTACCCACTAGGAGAATGGCTGTGTGTTACCGAAACCTAGAGCTCACGTAGCAAAGTGTTTGATAAAGAAACAGCAAAATACTTCCTCATCTGATGCAGCTAACTTTCTGAGGCCCAAATTTGGAATTGTGCCTCTCTGGATCAGTTCATTTGGCTCCTTATAAATTTCCAGGGATCTCCTAGACTCTCCATATATGCTGTGAGCTCCTCCCACCCCGCCAGAGGGAAGCCTCTGGTGCCATGATGGAGAAGGACGGGTGTAGGGAAGTGATTTTCGTCTGGGCATTTGCATTTGACATCTGTTTGTATTGATCCTTTAAGTGTGGTTGTGTTTTATTTCCAAGAGTTAAGAGGATATTCAAACAATGTCAATATTTGATCGTCACTTTTTGTTTGCTGGCTTTTGCTTTGATATTTGTTTGTTTGTTTTCTGTTTGTTTAGCCTTCCCTCTTCTGGTCATCTTTTCCCCTTATATCTTTTTTTGGTACCAGACTATTTTGCATGTGGGTCCTGAGCATGAGCTCTGTAAATGTCAGAGAACCCCTTTCTCTTCTTCTACCATGTATCTCATTTCACTGTGAAATTCCAAGCCCTTCACAGTCCTCACTGCAGCAAAAGGTTAATAGTCATCTCTTTTATGTACTATAAATGCTCGATTCCTAAGGACAGTGTTTCAGGGCAAGTTGAGTGTAATTGCTAAATAATATAGTCATTCTCATTTTAAATGAGTGATACTTCCGTTGTTCCGGATGCTTCTACATGCGCGTGTGTATGTGTGAGCATGCATGTGTGTGTAGGCAGGCATGGGTGAGACCTCCACTTGGGGGAAGCCACAGCCATCCCATAGGAGTCTGCACATTCACGCATTTGGGTTTTAAATGTTGTGCCGCATCCCGGGCCTCTTAGGCTCTGCAGATTATGTATAATAGATGACCTGCATTTACAGAGATGTGTGCTATACAGATGTAAATGTTATTATAGCTTTTATATTTTATGTTCTTGTTGAAAGATCATTTTGTCTTTGAATAATATGGCCGTTCAATTTTTTTTTGGAGGGGAGGGGGTTATCTTTAAAAGAGAATATGAAATGGATATTGCACATCATATATTTCTTAAAAGTAATTTGGAATTTTAGGGTCTGGGATTGGGGCTGACTGATACCACTGCCACGATGAGATATAACCCCTGGAAAATAACAGCACCCGCACATGCCTGCATCTGTCCAACCTCATAATTCACTTTCACATTGGATTATGGATGTCTGCGTTCAGTGAGTCTATCTTCCCTTTAGGTATTATTTCAGCCCTTTGAGATAATAAGGAAAGTTTAATTGCGTTGTTAATTGATTTTTTGCACAACATTATTACCTTGATTGATTGCAGAGTTGATGAAAATGTTAGACACAGGCAGCGTGGAGTATCAGCCCAGCAAGGAGTGGGAGCCTTGTGGAGAATAGATAACCTTGATGTTAAGAGCTATATCCTTCAGATATGTCTTCCCTTGACATATTGATGGCCCTTGAAAAGGGAAAAGCTGATTGTATGCAGAATGCAATCATTAAACCCACTTCAGCTCGCTGTTGATTAATTTGTTTTTTCCTGAAGGATCTAGTTATAGGGAAGGCCTCACTTGTACCAACAGCAGCCATTTCATAGGCTCCAGCTTGTACTTAACCCTCTAGGTGAAGAGAAACACTGAGGCTGGTGTGGCTGAGGCAGGAAGACTGTCTTAGGGTGTTCTGAGTGCGCACCCGCTGCTCACAGATGTCCTTGTGCTCAGCAGCTCCCTCTCTCCTCCACCATAGTGTTTATTTCCCCCCAAATACCAACTCTTTCAAAATTCCAAGGCCAAGGACCCTTTCACTGAGACATGGTATAGGATGCAGTGGAAACTTCTGGATGCCCAGGAAGATTTGTTAAGTAGGCTTCCAATCATTTCTGGAAAAGACCTGGCACTCAGAAGTTTTAGGATACTCCTGAGTATAATCAACGTAAAACCTGGCATAAACATGCTCCTGTAATTTGAGAATTTGGTTCTTATTGGGGTGTGTGTGGGGTGCAGGTGGAGACCTCTATGTGGTGGGATAAAAAGGAATTTCTGGGGACTGTTTATTGTATTTTCAATTACTCCCTTCCCTGGCCCTCTGTAACTCTTTCTAAGAGATGTTTATTGATAGCTGTCAAGTTTACTACAGTCCAAAACCATCTGCATGGTACCAAAACTCAGGTTAACTGATCAGCTATTTGATCCATTGGACTTCTGCCCTGTTTCCCTCTACGAAACCCAACTGTTTCATCCCTATCTGGCCAACCATGGACAGTGACTAAGAGGGCCAGCCTTATGGGACAAGAGGGTTGGCCTTGCTAGCTATAGAAGAATGGAAGCTCATAGAGGTGCAGTGATTCTTGAGAGGCTACATCTTCTGGGGAAATGGGTGGCTTCCCTCTTCCCCTCTCTCTACCCCAGCTTCTACTCTTATTACTCTGGAGCATCCTTACTTCTTTTGCCCTCTTTGTCCCTTTGTGACTGTCCTCATTATTCATTTAAACCAAATTTTAATTGTATAGCATTGTTGGAGGCCTACCAAGAATTACGTCAGTTTCCTGTAGTCCTGACCCCCCTATCCCCCGGCCCCCTGCCAGAGGTTCTGTGGACTTTAGGGCAGAAGAGAAACAGCTCACAGATCTCCCAGAAACACAGAGAACCCTGTGGATGGAATTCCTGCTCTGGTCCAAAGCAGTTTCTCCTCAGTCTGCCCCACCGCCCCCTCCATTCAGAGTCTTTCTTCTGCTGAACTAACGACTGGCGCTCGGGGAGTCTAATATCCACAGAGTCTTGGCCCTCAATTACCGTAATGGCTTATAATGAGATTTTGGCCAAGTAGCAGGTAGCAGGTTATTACTTCCTGCTCAGCGTGGGCAATGTCTACGCTGTTAATTTGTGTTGCCGAATGTGGCTCAGAGCTGGGCATCAAACTGTCAGAGCCAGATGTATTCTATTAGGTGCGAGGCTCACATTGGCCCATGGGCAATTTTTTTTCAATATGGAGGCATGTTAACTCACCACAGGGTGAATCCTGACGAATTCAAGCCAGCCAAATAAAAGGGGTAATATCCCAAGCCATCAAAGTAGTATGTTCCAGAGACAGATAACACCTGGTACCACCCACTGTCAGCAATGTCTCTCCAACACAGGCCATTCCACTGATAGGTAAAAAGCGCACCCCTCTTAATATTGTTGGAGAGGCTCTGGTGCCTTCATTAAGTTTTAATGAGTCTGACCCTAATGAAGGCCCTTATAATATGTTCTTCTGCTGTTTACTTTGTCTTTATCTTGGGTTAAAAAAAAAAAACGTGCAAGAGGTTCATATCGCTCTTATAAACTACTTTCTACTATTAATTCTTACTTAACCTATTGTTTCTTTCATTAGCATTAGCATATATGTGATTTTTAAATTTTTCCAATGCAGGTTAGAGGATGGGAAGTTAAAGATCAGGAAATAATGAAAACATTTTGGCATTTGGCATTGAGATTTGCTGGTGCCCAAGAACTATGCTGTGCTTTCTGCAACAACATACTTTAAGTGGTTTGTTTTGTGTTTTGCTTTTTTTTTTAACACATAATGCAAACTTCTTTCAGTTAGCTCATATATCAGCAGATTCCTTTTGGAGAAAGCAATTTAGAGTGTCCTGGAATTAGGAAAGATTATAGTAATATCAGGACAGGAAAGGTTTGTTTGGATTCTAATGAAGGGCAGATGGAGGCTGGACTGATGGGCCTGAGAAGGAAGGTCTTTCCCCCAGTGCTTACGAAGTTTGAATTATGACAAACCCAGTTGTTACTGGGTCTGCTTAATTTTATTTGAGAGGTGTTCTTTCTTTCTTTCTTTCTTTCTTTCTTTCTTTCTTTCTTTCTTTCTTTCTTTTCTTTCTTTCCTTTTTTTTTTTGTAGCTTGAAGGATGAAAAAAAAAAAAAGCAACTTGTCTTTATTTTCAATGACTCTCTTGAGAAATTTTAGCCTGAAGAATTAGACAGAACTGTGGATGTTTTCCCCACTTTTGATGTGAGCTTTCTAATAGGAGCAGATCTGAAACCCAAAAGCAAATTTGTGCTTGAGAGCAAAGCCAAAACTCCCATTCAAACTCTGCAGGAGGACCCCCCACTGCTCTGATTTGTTCATTTAAGATTCTGTCCTTTTAGTGGAAAGCTAAAGACTCTCTGGGAAATATTTTTGGCAAGTTTTTTTTTCCCTATACTTCATAAATTATGGTTTGCAGGTTCAGTTCCACTCATCCAAAAATCTCCTTTCTCCTTTTCTTCTGTTAATGTAGTCTACATGTCACCTAAGTTTAAACTTTTTTTTCTTCCTTATTAAAGACCTGGAGTATCATAATTATACTTATTAGTAGTAGTATTATTAATTTTAGGGGCCACTGGTTTTCAGACTGCTGTGTGGAGACAGTAATTGCATTTACTAAAACTCAATACACCAGGACCCTTAGTCAACTAGATTTCTGTTTTTGAATTTGAGTGATCTTAATTTTATAAGAATAAAAGCTAATATCAGGGGTTTTATTTTTTAAAAAGGAAAAACGGGAGCCCCTTTGGGTTTAAGAAACAACTGTTTCTTAAAGTGGGACCCCCTAATCAGCAGTGTCCCTGTCACCTGGGAACTAGCAAAAATGCAAATTCTTGGCCCTGTCTCAGACCTACTAATCAGAAATTCTGGGATGAGGTTTAGCAATTTGTTTTATCAAGCCTTCCAGGTGATTCTGGTGCAAGGGCAAGTTGTATTCTAGGATTCTTTCATTTTTTCCACACTAAAAAATAATCTATTGAGTACCTGCATGCCCCAGGCCTCATGAAGCAAGGATGAAAAGTTGTCATCTCTGCCCTTTTGGAACTCATATATAAAGGAGATCCTAAGACCTTGAGAAATGTTCAATGAACAGTCTTCCCACCCCAGCTAAGCTTCTAAACTGTATCATTCTCACTATAGATGCCCAGAGAAATCCTCATTTGTGGTCACTGTGATATACCTGGTAAGACAATGAAATTGACTTTGGTTTTACATAGTGTTGATGTGTGAGAGAAAACTCAGAAAGGTTTCTAGTTAGCCACGAGTTAATGAGATAATTTAATTAATTAACTGGAACCCAACATTCCCCTAGTGGCTAGTCAATCACATGACTGTTATATGATGAAAGAAAGTATATGGGAAGAAAGCATGTGAGAGCCATTTTATACTTGCTTCACTGACCACTGACGATGTGAGAGGTCTCTCAGCTGAGATGGAGAGCCACACCTGCACTCAGCAATCCTTCCCCTAGTCTAGTTACACTGATTTTTGTTTACTCTCTTCTCTGATTGAATCTACTCATTGCTTTTAAATAGAAAATTCTAATTTAAAATGTCATGCCATAGAATGTCGTATCTTTATTACTATTTGAAAAGTAATGATAAGCTTGAAATCCCTGGAAACCCATGAGTACCTCATTTCTCCTAAAGGGAGGTGGTTATTTGATGTCAGGCCATGGAAATACACACGGACCCAAGTACCAGAGACTAATGATGGGGGCCAATTAGTGGCCAAAGAGAAGCTGGAATTATTATTTTATTTTTATTTGAGTTGCTTCTGCCTCTCTTTTCTGATTAGTCTGGATCAGATACACTAAGAGGGAAGATGATGGCTGGGTGAATTTTGGGCAGTTATGATTTGTGTGGATGGAGTGTACACACCTTTTGCATATTTTATTGATCCAGTTTTATTTTATCTTCTTTTTTTAGTTTTCTACTTTTTCTACTATCATAATGATTGGTAACTCCATACCATTGGGTAGCATATTTCCTTTTGAATTTCTGCAATAAAAATGATATTTTTCTAGGAAATGCAGGAATTTATCTTTGCTTATTAGTTTGCATACTTCTTTACATTTATGCAGATATTATGTGAACAACCCCAATCCCTGTGCCTGGAAGATGAATTAGAGCAACTGATGGCAAAGAAAATCAGTCTTTGAAATCGAAGCTAAAGGAATCCAAAAGGGTGGTGGTGGTGTGGGTGGGTGTTTGGTAGCTTCATTTCCAGAAAGCCTTCAGCATATATTGAGCAAACGTGACATATTGATCATTACAGAACCTATAATTGGCGACCAAAAGCACAGTGTGGCTTTAATGGCCCTTCCTGAATAGTTGCCATCTTTTTTTTTTTTTTTTTTTAAAGAAAGCTGCTGTTTTTCCTAAATTCATGCTGCCCTCTAGTGGCAATGCTCTTGACTTCAGATGGGAGATGGAAAAGATGAATATGGACCACATAATGGTGGAAATGGTGGAGGTGGTGAAGGGGGGAACTTTTTCTTTCTTTCTTTTCTCCTGTCTGAAATATTTCTGAGTTCTTCAGTGAAAAGAATAAAAAAAACACTGAGAAAGAAAAATGAAGCCATACCATTGACCGCTGCCCACTTTGATTGACAGCTTGGTTTACATGATGTCCATCAGTAAGCAGCACGAAAGGGAACTTCATGAATCTGAACAGATTTGCATTCCATCTTAGCATGCACTTTGGAATCCAGCCCATCTCAAATCCATTAAACCCCACTTAGAATACAGAGATGGGGAGTAGGGGAACATGCTCACACCAAACAGGCCTTGAAGATTCAATTTCTCCCAGTGGAAAAGTAGGTAAGAGTCGGCCTATGTCAGATGGATCTTTGAAGCACTCCCCCATCTTAAAGGCAGTGTCCTATGATTCAGAGACTTGACAGGTACAGTTGCATGGATGTCTGGTCTGGCACTGTGACCTTGGGGAAACCACTTTGAACCTCATTTTCTGCCATTATAAAACAAAAGACTTAACCTAAAATGAAGATGTTTGAATTGTGTCTCAATGAGAATTCTTCAGTACCATTAAGGAAATAATTTTAAAGAAAACTTTTCTATTCTGTGCTTAAGCTTGCTAGGAAGCATGGCAAAATAAAGTATTCTTGTAAGAGTTTATAAATAAAACATTGTTTAGGAACTCAAAATAAAAACTGTTTCTGGCTTCATTTTAACTGGCACACACACACACACAAATGTAACCTGAGAAGAAAACTCAAAATTTGGATTGCTAAGAAGATTTAGCAGGGTTTTTTTTTTGTTGTTTTTTTTTAATGGGGGGATGTGGTTGGAGCGAGGAAATCTTTACTATGGCATTGACTTCTGATATATAGATAGATAGGTAGAGAGATAGATATGCATATATCTATCTCAGATATATATATGCATATATATCTACATATATTCTTATTTGATTGAAATACAGCATGTGTAGAGATAAGAGCCAATCATATTAATGGTGCTTAAAAAGGAGCAAGTGAGCCTACCCTCAGCCCTGGGACTCTTCCCATCAGTCTCTGTCTACCTGAACAACCCCCAGTACAACACGATTTAAAAAGCATTGACATCTGAGGAAAAGCACGTTGACTGTTTCCAGGATTCACATAATGGAAACATCTGCTGCCAGATAAATTTTAATTCCGTCAGCCTAATATTTCCTCTATGTGGAGAGGACTCCGAATGGCCTGGTCAGGTCTGGGCAGGGCCCCGGAAGCTGCCACCAGAGGGCAGGGACCAGGGTCTCAAGGTGGGACAGTGGAGCTGGTTACTGAGGGGCCACTCAAAGGTGCAGTTATTTCTTGGAGTTGGACCAGCTTTTACATTTCCCACAAACAGATTCTGTGAGGGAAGAACGGGTCCTGCCTTTTTCTCCTCCTTTCCTACCTCCTTCCTTTCTTCTAAAATGACAAGCTTCATTTTCAGCTGCCCCGGGAGCCCAGAGCACATTTTCCACAGGCTCCGGCTTGTCACCCATCAACCTGTCTGCCTGGTCACATGATGGTTGAGCCCCCCCAGGCCGGGAGGCTGGCGTCTCAGCCTTGCATTCCTATCACCTGCAGGGCCAAGATCCTTTCTCTGCTGACTGGTTTCCCTCCCTGGCTTTTTCTTCCGTGCAAACACGCAGGTGAGGCTTGACAAGGCCCAGCCTCTGTGTGGTAAGCAGGCTATGCAATGTGTCCTCTCTCAGTGCAATGTTTAACCTTCCAGGAGGCCTCCCAGACAGAACTGAGCACTGGGGCCAGGTGTCCTCTTCTCAAAGGGCTAGGTGGCTCGGTACTTGGGGTCAGCTTTCTTTTGGGGTGTAGATGCATCCTAACCCTTGGATTGTGTGGCCCACACTGTGGTTCATACTGTTGACCAATGCTTGGTAGAAAGCAGCACATCATATAACCCCACCTTTCGGGTTCTCTCGTGCATCCAATGTATTGATCTTTGTCCTGCACCCTCTTTGTGCTAAGAAATGAATAAAAGCTATCATTTACTTTAACATATAACAAGCATTGCAGGTAGAAAGAGCCAATCAAAAAATAAAACTGAGAGCAGCTAAAGCTGCACATAACATAATTTATTATGGACCAAAAAAAAAAAGAAAAAGAAAAGAAAGAAAACTGACCAAGATTTATATCTTGTTGGTAGATTGAAAACTGTACATGTTCACGGGGAGAAATTAGTCTTGGTGGAAATAGGGAAAACAAAATAAAACTGAAATGAGCCAAAAGCACACACAATAAAGTGAGTTGACTAAACTTTAACAGAAGGCACAAGTCTTCCTGTCCCAATTCAGATCTGCAAAACTTTGCTCACGGTAATGTGACTTTGTGGAAATTGATGACTCTCAGATTTAGAAGCCATACCGGGTAAACTTTGATATCAGGTGAAAGCTGGGGAATTTAGCTTGATGTAAAAAATACACGGGAAAGGAACTGCTTCCATTGAAAATAAACTCGATAAAAGAGAAGTGAAATGTCAAAAGTAGCATATAGTTTCACTTTGCATTTAACAATTAAGGGATTAAATTGGCTAAATGGAGTTTGCTCTGAATAATTAGTGCTTTCTCAGAGAAAAAAACACCAGGCTCGTCTGCATGTTTATTATATTCATAAGCATGAAGCCAAAGCATCCTTGTGGTCAAAACGGGAGAATTCCAACATCTCCATCGCAGTGTATCAGGGGCAGCATAGCAGGGCACCCTGCTCCCACGGCTCGTGGGGATGTTTGTGTAATAAAGGAGAAGAGGTCAGGAGTGTGCTCACTTGTGAGGCTAGGAGACGTCCCCCACACAGCTCTGTTGGAGGGGTGGCTGCAGCACTCAGCAAGGACCCTGTGCCCCGAGTCGATGCAGGAGGCAGCGAGGGCCCTTACAGGTGTTTTGGGGTTTAGCAAACATCACACAACCATGGCATCTGATTCCAACCCAAGAAGCAGATTATAATCCAAGACCCTTGCCTAAAATCACACCCAGCTAGTTTGGGAAGGAAGCCTCTCACTCTCTTCTTTGACTTCTCTCTGTTTTTTTTTTTTTTGTTTTGTTTTGTTTTGTTTTTTAATTTTCTTTCCACATTTAATTGATCGTCTTACACATATTGCAAGGTGGTGCACTCCACCCTGGAGATTTTCAGGAGGTACAGTTAGTCAGGTCCCTCAGCTTAGTTTATTTAAGAAGCTTCTCTCTCCCCTGAGCACAGATGAACAAAATAATGAAATATTGAGCCCAAGTATTAAAACAATTTCAACATGAAGGACAGTTTGGAGTACTACAGAAAAGAAAAAGGAAATGCCAGTACAAAGATTAAATTTAGTGCAAAACCTGTAGAGTTTTGTTAACGGCATCTCCAAGTCCTTCTCTGACTCCTCTACCCTCTGCTGGGTGGAGAGCCTTCCCCCTTTCCTTCCCAGCCTGAGGCTCCTCCGAGGGGCAGGGCGGCCGGCAGACGAAGGGAAGATTTGCAAGGCAGGGAGGATGGACTTTGTCCTCCTTCCACACAAACAGCTCCTAAGTGACCCCTTCCCTTGAGACCTTTTAAAATCTCTCTTCTTTTCATTTGGCCTTAGTATGTAAGTAGCTGACTGAAGGAGGATGTTGTGCTGGGGCCTGTAATCCTGCAAGCTCTGCTCAACCCGGGGTCATACCCACAGCAGAGCTGATAGCACGTCACACAGGCTGACCTCGAGGTTTGCTCCAGCCACTTCTCAAGATCATAAAACATGGGCGTTTATTCCCTCCAGCTCCCAGTTTACTCGCGGCCCACATGTAACAAAGACCCACAAATGTGCTTTCTGGGGGAATGTCCTTCCCCGTGTATGTTTACAGCTCTTAAGACTGGATGATAACGTTCACTTCACTTCTCTCTTTCCAGCCAGATATTGTGATTGCTTTGTTTCTGTGGGAGGAGAGTGTTCAGCATAAAAACAACCCTGGTGCTCAGGAATTGAGACTGTTGCCTTCTGTTATTTTGCCCCCTTCTTGAAGAAGGCACATACTCAATGTGTACATAGTCTTAAGATGTTTCAGACATGTAGGCTTAGCAGAGGTGAAGGTATGAGCGTTCAGGAATTGAAATTCTTGACTTTGTGGATTCTGTTCAAATTGTGTATAGGTAATAATTTCAGCAGTGCTAATTTATCCATTCAACAAGTATTTATTGAACACCTTCTCTGCACTGTTTCAGCGCCTGGGCATTAGAGATTGGGGAGGAAGGAGTATTGTAGAGGTGGCATATTCTCCTACAGAACCCCCTAATCCTCACCTCGGGAGGGAGGGAAAGTCTTATCAGCTGGGGCTTTCTCAAAGCACAAGTCCCTGTTTGAAAAGGCATTTGGGCCCGGTTCTAATCAACTCGTTAGATCTTGTTTCATGATGCTGGGAACCACCTGAGTCTAGTTGTAGCCTGACTCCTATGCCTGTGAAGCTGAGCTTTCTTGTCTGCTTTGGTGCTGCTGCCCTCACTTGTGAAACAAGGAGTTAGGGACTAGCTAGCTCTTGAGGTCTTCACAGACCCCACTTCAACATGGAGTGTGCCCAAAGTCCAGGCGCTAGCTGCAACACTTCTGTGGGTACTGGCGTGGGCCTCCGGCTGGAAGTGGCGTGCTAGCTGGATTGTGTGAGGCAGCCCCCAACACCGCCACAAGCGGCCAGCAGATGAGGCTCGTTCTAAATGCAGGTGATGTTGGCGTTCCTTGTGGGAAACAGGGAAATGCAGAGGATGCGGAAGCCTTTGTAAGCCTGCAGCTCAGGTAGTGAAATTGCATGGAGCATGGTCTAGTTTAGCCGTCCTACCATAAGGGAACTTTAGGTCCCCCTTATGGTGCAGAGAACGCTGCAGTCCTGCTCATGAGCTTAAAGGAAGCCACTATGGATTCTCTTGCCTTGCTCCCAGCCCGGTGTCCTCCTATAGTGTCCAAGCTGCCATTTCCCCCATCCATCATTGTGCAGAAAAGTGGTCCTTAGCTTCATGCTGAAGTAATCCTTCCCAAACAGTAGGAGGTGGGTGGGTGGGTGACCACTTAGGATCCTCCCTAGAGAAAAAAAAAAAAAAAAAGGTATATTCACAGGTATATATAGTGTCACTTGGAAGCATAGTTCTAGAACCTTCTGCAGTCGACCAGAATGACTCTCAAGATACTCTTTCTCTGTCCCTGGATCCACCTCTTCACAACACTGTCATCACTCCCCCTCCCTCCCCCAAGAGGCCATGAACAGTCTAGTTCCTTTATTTGTGCAGATTGGAGAATAGGAGTTCTGCAAGAACCTCTGTCCCTTGCCTGTGCTGTAGTGCTGCCTAATTGTAAGCTCCTAGTGATCACAAACAGATCAAAATCTGTTTGTCATTATACAGATGTACTTACATTTGTGATAATAGCATTTTAAATGGTGATTACCAAAACTAATATTAATAATGATCTTAGAGTTGATACTTTTTATTTTATTTAACAAATTTGAATTGATTGGTCCAACCTGTCCCCCATTATCAAATAAGTTTTTGTATTTGTATGTTTGTGTGTGTCTAGATCATTATTGTTTAACAACTAAGATGCAAATGGACAACCACTTACTCTGATATTTGGAGTTGAGCTCTGTTGAGTCAAAAGTTACTCAGTTAATGAGCTCCTATCAAAGCTAATGGGACATGGGCTAGTTTGTGGGACGTCCTTCCCAGCTCTGAGTGTGAAATACAGCTTGAACAAACTGTAGTAGAACTTTTCCTTGGGGATTTTGAGGTCCAGCAGAGCTCCTCTTCTATATATTATGGGAATGTTGGCTGGATGGATTTCAAGAGCTAACTTAGTTGAAATCAAATTTTTGATTAACTGACCATTGGATTTGCCTTCTCCATCAGGCAGCATTGGATCTGACATCCCTGTCTTCATAAGGGAAGCATTTGAAAACACTAAATCACTTATTTCAGAGCTAGAATGAACTTCCAAGATCATCTGGCCCCTTGCCTTCATTTTGCAAATGGGGAATGCAGCCCAGTAAGGAAGAGGGACATGTGTATGGTCCCATAACCATTAGGGTCAGAGCTGGATTTAAATGCAGGTCTACTCCCACCTCTCCTTAATAAATAGACAGCAGAAATGCAACTGGAAGTACAAGGCCATCTGGGAGATTGGGGAACCCAGGGGTCTTTGCTGGACTCCAGATGAGGGTGCAAGGAATTTCTACTCAGGACTCTCAGGGTCTTCCCCGGCAAAGTTTCTAGTACTGCCCCGCCATCACAGCCTTGTATCAAAAGAAAAGAGGCTGCTTCTCACCCCTCAGGCAGCCCCAAGGTCATAACTTAACCTGCGTAATTAGAACATCCATTCCAGAGGGGGAAACATTTAAAAGATAAAGGACCTCTTTAAAACAGATTCTTCCCAATACATTTTTTTCATAATTATAGTTTTAAAAGCTTATGGTGATGGGAGAGCTGGCTACTTAAGAAAAATTAGGAGTCTCATTTGGCAGGAGAAGATTCCCCAGGGGACAGCACACTGTCATTTTTCAGGGCCCCTGAAAAGAAACCCCCACGTAGACAGATACACGTCGGCCTGATGCATGGCGAGCCTGCTTCACTTATTATGGCCAAAGCCAGATATTTTAATTAAAAACACTACATATGCCATTAAATGTGTTGTTCCGCCTGCAGTCCCAAGACGTTATAGTTCGAGGAGATACAAACAAGTGAATGCATTACAGATGTACACGGAAACCACCGCCTACTGAGTCACAACCAGCGGGTTCCCAAATTCTAGCCTCAGAGCGCCTCCCTGTCAAAATGTTCTTTGCAAGCAAACTGTTCCCTCTGTAATTTTCACAGTTTATGGCAGTTGCCGTGGCGGGAGAAAAGAGCCATGGGGAGGCAGGGAAGAGAGAAACACGATGCCACCTCACTTAATTTATAAGCAGATTCTATTATTTTACAAAAAATCTTCATGATAAAGTCCTATGGTCACACATGAGATCGGGAGGTTTGTTTTTTGTTTTTTTGTTTTTTTGTTTTTTAACCTTCCTTGTTAATGTCAGTTATTTATTTTTTTTAATTTTTTTTTTGAACACGTGAGGGATAATCACCTCCCACCTGTGAGCTGGGGTAGGATTCTCAACAGAGGCAATGCTTGCTTAATTTAAGCAGTTGTAGATGGTGTGAGTTCAAAACTTTCAGCCGATTTTAACTGTCACTAGCCAGACTACCTTTCTCTCCAGGAGAATACCAGCAGCTGGATTTCATTTTTGGCTGCCAGGCTGTCTCTGTGCCTCCCAGGAGCAGCCCACAGACTGAGTGCCTTCCCTTTAAGGATTTTATTCAAGGTGACAGCTCCTCACACGTTGGCACTCTGATCACCTCAAGTAGCCAAGATATCAGGGGGATAAGTGCACTCCTCCTGCAAAGTCCAAATTTAGATTGACTGAGGTTATCCTTAGGCCCCTTAACCCCAAGTGCTCTGACCGAAAGGGGTTGCCAGGAACTTAGAGGGTGAGTTTTGTAATGATGTCTGGGGAGAAATGCTCTGCAGGAGCGGACAGAGAAGACCCCAAGTGATAGGGAGTGATGTCAGCTTTCGTTAGAGCGGCAGACAGTGTTAGAATATCCTTGGCATAATATGGCACTGGTATCTCTGTCAGCATCTCTGTTTTCTGTCACTGCACACAATTCTGGGCCTGTCGCTAGCCCTGACAGTGTCTTTTCAGATCAGGTTATTGCCAGCACAGAGACTAGCTCCGCTCCCCACCACACAGCCCTTTGTTTGAAGTCTGCCCTTTTGTCATCAATGCACTTGATGCCTATTTAAATCTGACGGTGAGTGCAGTATCTGTGTTCCCGTCAAGAGATCATTGACAATATTAATACCTCATGTCCTTGCCTCATTCTCCAAGCTCTGACACCTTGCCAGTCTCCTGCATTCATCAAACAGCCCTCTCTCACCAGGATGTCTATAAACATTCTTGCTTCCAGGCCCGAAGGAACAGGGCAGTCCTTAAAAAGGACTTTCATCAGTGCCGACCAAAAAGGAACACTGGGGAACATGGCTCAGAACACTTCACCTCCCTCCACATTTGCAGCCCGTGTTCCAGGAGTAGCCAGCTTGTTTCCAGGATGGCATTTGCCGTCCAGGTTGTGTCTAGGCAAGATCTGGAGTTGATGGTTACCAAGGAGAGAGGATGGAGTAAAGAAATTCAATCCCTGAACACACGGGAGGGTTTACTGGAGAGAATGCACCCACCAGTGGGTGGTGTGTGTGTGCACGTGTGTATGTGTGTGTGCATGTCTGCCTTTCATTCTTTTACTCAAGAGAAAGACTGTGTTCTTTATGATATCTGACAGCCCTATCCATTTCTTTTTATAAAAATTCATGCTGTCCTGGTGCTGTAGAAACAAATTAACATCCGTTGGCCTCATCCTTCCAGATTCTTGAGGGTTTATTGAGTCAATTATATTTAAGGAAGCCCTTTGTGGATTTTCAGAAACATCTGAGACCCTCCCACCCAGGCCTGTAGGGGATACTGTTCCTGGAATGGAACCTGACCAGCCAAGCCTGACCAACAGGCCAGTTCCCAGCATTGGTGACAATGTTTGTACAACAGCAGGTGCCACATTATACAGTGCAATAACGGGAGCAGCTCAGTGCCAACAGCCAGAGGAATAATTTTTAGCCCCAAGAAATGTTTCAAGGAGGTCTTATCCAAACTCAATGTTTCCAAGTGCCTAATTTCTGAAAAGCAGAGATTAGGGATTGGGGCCAAGGAGGAAGCATGGCTAAGGGGGAGGAGTGGTCTGCAGTACCCTGGTTCATGGAAACGTGACAAATAGTAGAAATGAGAGCAAGCCCAAGACCAGTTTGAGGCCATGAAACAATGTCCCTCTCCCTCTCCCTTTTGCCGACTCTCAAAAGATTCTGTGACCCCAGTAATTCCCAACTTTGTCCCAAGCCATCCAAACTGGGGAGCCTCTGCCCTGTCCTTAAAAGTTTCTAAGAGTCATTTTTAATCCTTATTCAAGAATAATATCTAAAGTCCTGTAAATGGAGAGCCATCTCTTGTACAATCACAAAAATATTTACTTAGAACTTCTGCTGTGAAGAACCTGGATAATTTCAAGTGCTAATTTACCCCAAATGAATAATAGATGGTGATTGTTGGTTCCACGCTAACAAACTGATAGAAAAAGTAATCATGCATATAGGTACCTATTTTATAAGCAGATTTGTGGCCCGTGAATTAATGTTTTATGGATATTTCTTTGCTTTTTTTCTGGTTATGCACACTTCAGAGATACAAGTACTTTTAGTAATAAGACAACTCTGTGAAGCTGGAGTTTAAGTTAGTTTTTCTAAAATTAGAGAGGGAAAAGCAATATGGCAAAAAGCAAACTGTCATCATAAATGTTTTCTTTGAGAAAAACTGATTTCCCTTAATGATCATACAAAGCTTTCATAATAACTGTGGCAGGTGATTTCTTAAAGATGTTTAGAATATATATGGAATTGGTTAAAAGATTTGACCTTATTCTAGGGTTTTTTCTTACTTAAACTCTCCTACAATCTCCTTGAATGAAACAAAAACTGCACTTGGGGCTACAAAATTATTTAAAATAAAACCAAAGATGAAAATCAAAAACATTCCAACCTGAGAATTCATTTCAAGCAGCCTGTAAGAAGAAGCCCTTTTGGGGTGCCTGGGTGGTTTGATCAGTTAAGTGTCCAACTCTTGATAGCAGCTCAGGTCTTGATCTTAGGGTCATGGGTTCTACCCATGGGTTCAGGTTGGGTGTGGAACCAAGTGGGGAAAAAGAAAGGAGTGGGGGAAGAAGAAGCCCTTTAATGCTGGAGGCTCTTGTTAGTTTCCATGTGGCATTTTGTCACCACCACCACTGTTCCTTGATCATCCAGATGTGTTTGATGCCTCCTGGGATTTGGAAGCTTCTCCCTGGATGATAATAATCCTGATTCATGATAAAAGACTTGAAAAGAGTCACATTCTGGGAAAATTGTTTTACATCTTTTACTTGGGTGGGACCCATCTTGAAAGTCTTACTTTTCCATTTTTAGAAACTCTACTAAGGGAACCTAGAGAGAGAAAGGGTTATGCTTTATATTGAGGATAATTTGGCCAAACTAGAAAAGTCTCTGAAATGTAGAAGAGAATTCATCCAAGAAACATGTTATTCCTAGGAGCCTATGCTCTGGTGACATTTTATTTAAATGCCAACTCTGAGGACAGGAAAGTAGGGTCCTTCTCTCCTGGGGCTTAATCCATTTACTGCTACCCACTGGATCTGAGACCCTGCTGCATATGTTTTTCTAGGCCTGTGTTTCCTTGCTGTACTAATTGTGCCACTTCTAAAGATGTATTTCATTTTCTTTGCAGGTGTCCTGGGGAAATGTCGCTATGTTTACTACGGGAAAAACTCTGAGGGCAACAGGTTTATCCGAGATGACCAGCTCTGATGGCAAGTTCTGTATGCTTTAGCCTATGTCATGAGAATAAAAGAAAATGGGCAAGTAAAAATAAAGAAGAAACTGAAGGAAAAAACAAAAAACAAAAAAACAATGGTCCACATTGCATCTCTGTGGGAAGGCTATGACTTCAGCTTTTGGTACCTTCTGCTGACTTTGCCAGGCCTGTCAAGATCATCCTTCTGCCTTAGACTGAGTGGTCACATAGAGATTGACATGATTGCCCTTAAGCAGGTCTCATCCACTAGGGTGACAGACAGCGGCAGCGAAGCACCAGGGCTGACAGGAGGAACACCATGATAGATTGCCTGGTCCCTCCACTGCTCACAGGGGAGCAGAGGTCACACCTGGGGCCTCCCTGAGCATGCTCACTGGCCATAGTCAAGCGAGAGAGACTGTGTCTTCAACCTGCCTATTGAGTAGAGATCCTTCTGATGCCATTGTGCTGTGGGCTTATTTTTAGTGAAATAGTCACAGTTTAGAGGAAGGCTACCCTCCCTGATTCACCTTAAATTTTAATCCCTTCTCTTCTGTACAGCCCTTTCTCTCCCCTACCCCCACAACATACACCATCCTTTAGCAGCTTTGTTACAGGCAGTGCATTCTGGTTTGCAGTTTTTCAGAGAAAAGGAGGTATCCATTCTCAGCCAGGTCATACATTTATGGCTGGCTTTGTGTTGTTACAGGTCCTGGATTGAAGTAAATAGCTTTCCCTAAATCCCTAACTGCAAAAGCGTGGACTCCCTCTTGTTTTGTATATTTCTAAATCCACTTCTTGCCCTGAATAGTAGGCAGTGTCAGGCATCTTTCCCAGCACCAAGCTCCGGTTGTACCAAGGACTCTGATTTAAGCATGTATGTATTTATTTATTTTTAACCACACACATGTCCAGCTATGCCTGTGGCTTACTCCTGGGGGTGCTATTTAAAGGTAGTGAGGGGATGAAAACAGAATGATGGGTCAGGAAGTCAAAGAAAGGACTGCAGAAAACACCCACCAGACCAAGCAGTTTTTATTTTTTATTTTATTTTTTTTAATATTTTATTTATTTATTAGAGAGAGAGAGAGAGAGAGAGAGAGAGAGAGGCAGAGACATAGGCAGAGGGAGAAGCAGGCTCCATGCGGGGAGCCCAACATGGGACTCCATCCTGGGTCTCCAGGATCAGGTCCCGGGCTGAAGGCGGTGCTAAACCACTAAAGCACGGGCGCTGCCCCCAAGCAGTTTTTTTTTAATAATAAATTTATGTTTTATTGGTGTTCAATTTGCCAACATACAGAATAACACCCAGTGCTCATCCCATCAAGTGCCCCCCTCAGTGCCCATCACCTATTCACCCCCACCCCCCGCCCTCCTCCCCTTCCACCACTCCTAGTTCCCCAAGCAGTTTTTAATAGAAGGCATAGACCCTTTGAATTTTCCTCAAGACCTCTCAGAACAGAAATCCATAGCTCACGAGATGGTCTTTGTGTATCTTTGGCTAAATTCCAGCACTGATGTTACAAGGAAAAGAAGCAAAATCGTACCAGTTGGGTGGCTATAATTTCATTTAATGTACTGATACGCCAGTAAAATCACTCTAGGAGGCATTTGAAAGGTGAGTTGTTCTTGACACAACAGCATTTACTTTTTGCTTCTTCTGTTTTAGACCAGGTGTTCGTTGTCCAGGATGTCCCAGTACTAGGTTAGCTTGAGGACAGCAAAACCTGAAAAGAGAGTCCTTCCAAGTTATAGATAACACACAACTAGAGAGTTGCTACTGTAAAAGTCTTTAAGGACTCAAAATCCCTGAGGACTGAAAAAGAACCTACTTTCTCAGTTCTAGACCATTTACGTGGCCTCTGGCCTCTGAGTCAACACAGTCCTTGAATGACTTGCAGTGAGGCTGGCAGGAGGCCCTCTTGTAGATTATGCAAGTTAATCACTTATGGAGACAAATTTAGATCAAAATCCTCAAGGCCATTAATAATTAGGGGATGTTAAATGTTTGCCTTTATCTCTCAAATCCATTAATAACCAGAGCTGAGTACCTTTTCTCTGTTTGAACTACAAAACAGCATTGGGGCAATGCTTTAAATTAGCTGCTTTAGGTCCCACCCTGGCTCTTTGTTTAGAAGCACCCACACATGTTTTGTCCATGGCATATTATGGGCAGCCAGATTTCTGTGCAAGGGCAGCTAGACGAGTCCAATGTCATATCCAATCTAGCAGCACATATATCCTTGTCTTTATAAAAGGCTTTAACCCTGCCTCAAACAATAAAAAAGCACTTGTGAACTGACCACAGAATTTTTCCATCTTTATTTTTCTTACTTGTTTACTTTTCTTAATGTCAGAACCATTTGTATCATGCGCAGGAATGTCTCCCTCAATGTGAGTTTGGAGGCAAAAAATATTTTTGGAGTGAATTATTGACCACATTGCTTCCCTCTCTTTGGGTTGTTTATTTTCTTCCAAAATGGTGTAATAACTCTAATTAAGATTAGCTTTAATTATAATTTACGTAAAGGCCATCACTACGGTATATTCATCTTAATGATAGAATTACTACAAGTTTCACTTCTCTTGAAAAGGGATAATGGTAATCACTTAGTGTTGGGTTGTTTACAGTTCTACTGTTAAGCAAGATTTGCTGTGTAGAGTGAGTTGTTGGTCTGAATCAGTAGAGCCAGAAATGACGTTGCATGCTTATCTTAAATCTGCAAGAATTTCCCAAACCTTGTTTTTTCAAAGTAGAAAATTAGAAGGTAATAAACTCAATCAAAGCTCAGAATTATTTCATATGTCCAATTGCCCCTTTGGTCTTTCTGCCTTTTACCCTTTCCCATTGAGCTTTTTCTTAGGAGGTCACAGTACTTGACAGCTTTGTATCATCTCTCCCAGGACACCAACCTGTCTTGAGAGCCCCTGCAATAGAAAGCCAACCGGAGTCCTCTGATGCCTCTGCAAAGTCAGGGCGGACTGTCTTTTTCCTAAGTAACACAATTTTATAGAACAATTTGTTCCTTGGGGAATAATGTTTTAGATTGTGGGGAATCCTATTAAAAGTACAACTATTACAATAATTTGCTTTTACTTTTACCAGCCTTGCTCATAAACCCTCCATCTGTTTGTTGCTTTAAATAGAGGCACATTATAAGAGATTATCACTCGATCAGACTGCACGTCTGAGTGTTGTGCATTTTCACATATTCAGTATACGAAGGAATAAAAGAAAGCTAACCACAGATTCTGGATGAAAGGATTTTTCATTTGTTTTATTTTGTTTTGTTTTGTCTCTATGTGTGCGTGGCGTGTGTGTGTGTGTGTGTGTGTGTGTGTGTCGTGTGTGGTGTTCTAGCAGAGATGTATCTTGCACGTTTTTTTTCAGGGAAAATCTTTCTTGCTGCTTCCAAGAAATAACCTGTCTTTTTCTTCTTTGTTAATATGCAGATCAAAAACAATCCACAGGGCTCTTTTCATCAAAAACAGTAACAGTGTTCAGTAGTTGCTACTCATAAAAGCGGCCTAAGTCAGACCTGCGTCACTGCCTAATGCCAAGGGTGGGCAGCTCAGGGTCCATTGAGACTCATCCATGGTGTCTATCCATTGCAGCTGATCCAATGTGACATTCACCATCTGCTTATCCCAATTCTGTTTCCAAGAAGCCTTTGCCGAATAAGGGTGTTACCATTACTTGTTCTGCTCTCTCTAACTTGTCCAAATACCATGTGGTAAACTACTGTGACTAGGACCTGGAAAGAAAAATGAGACCAGAGGAGCACAAAACATATTGGTTACTTATTTGTATGACAAACAGACCATCAGCTCTTAGTGGAGTACTGTATATTACTTCCAATGCATCAGCAAACACTTAAGGGATTTGAAGAATATTAGAAGACATAGCCACTGTCCAAAGATTGTGTCTTCCTATATGTTTACTGGAAGTTTTCCAGCCTTATAAGTTCTTCTCTGGGGACTTATAATGTCCATTTGTCACTTTGTGGGTGAAGTAGGTATTAAGTTCGTTATTTGGGACATATTCACATGTTAGCATGTGTTGATTTTTCTAAAGTGTCATGGAATGTGGCTTGGAGAACATACAACCTAGGAAAAGAGAGTTTTGCTAAGAGACACGAGAGGAAATTTAAGTGTAGAATGTGTCTGGAAGCGAGTTCCTAAAGTAGGGATGATGTAAATGGTAATAAATGAAATTATGCCAAAGAAGAGCATGAGACAGAGCTGGAAGTAGGATTAAAGTGTGAGCTCACAGTGGACAGGGATTAATAGGGAGCTGAGGGAATAATGAGAAAGGAAGGGAAGATACCATTTTCTGCCCATTAGAAAGGCTGCTGATGTTCAGCTCTACAGTGATATTTAGTGATATCTTCTCCACAAAATGGAATTATCTTTGATATAAGTGAGGAGTGCCACTACTCAGTAATGTTTTATGACTTTTTCTGCCCAAGACAATGAAACAGTGAGGAAAAGATGGACTGCAAAGCACTGTGGGCATAAGCGGTCCTATATGTGATGGCTGTCTACGTGTAAAGATGACTATGGAGTGTGGTTAGTATTCAACAAAAACCAGCATCCTAAATTGCATTTCCTTGCTACACGGACTGGCTGAAAGGTAAGGGGAAAACTTCATGTATAAGCAGTTAGATCAAAGAGAGAAAATAGTTCCACACTCTTGCCAAACCTACAAATGTGCATGCAATTCAGAGGTAGAAGGATGCCTTGAGAATATGACACAAATGCCAGGATATTTAAGGAAAACAATGAAGACCTCTATGTAGGACTGAAGATGCTGGCCGTAGGATTTCACTGTCCCTGGGTTCAGGCTGTAAATGGTAACTCAACTCATAGGACTAGTAGATGACACCTAAGTTTAACTGGATAACCTTAATTAGCAAGTAGAACAATCTGGAAATCATTGATGTTTATGTTCTCTCACATCAATTACATTAAACCAATGTTTCCTTTTCCATTTTGGAATAATTCCTGCAATCTTAGAAATAGAGATGAATTTGAGAGGTATTAGGAATAATTTCCTTTAAACACCAACCTTTCAACTTGACTCCTTGTCATGAGAGGGACAAAGGTGGCTCATGGTGGACTTACAATATTTAGACTATTAAGTTATGGAGTTTTGAAATAGGTAAAAATTAATGCATTTATCCAGTCAACAGAGATTACAGTTTAATGATATAGGCATACTTCATTTTATCATGCTTCACGTTATGGTGATTTACAAATTATACATATACAAATTGTGTTTTTTTTTTTACCATTGAACATTTGTAACAACTCTGCATCAAACAAATCCTTTGGTGCCATTTTTTCCAATAGCATTTGCTCACTTTGTGTCTCTGTATCACATTTTAGTAATTCTCACAATATTTCAAGCTTTCTCATTGCTATTATATTGACCTTGATGATCTGTGATCAGTGATTATGGCTCACTGAAAGCTCAGATGATGGTTGGCATTTTTCAGCAATAAAGTATTTTTTAACTAAGGTATGTACACTGCTTTTTGAGACATAATGATATCATATATTTAATAGACTATAGTGTAAAAATAATTTATATGCGCTAGGAAACCAACAATTCCATTTGACTCACTTTCTTGCGATATTCCTCACTTTCTTGCGATATCCTTGCGAACCCATAATATCTCTGATGTGTGCTTGTGCTCACCTGTTCCATTCTCTCCTTAAAGCATCAAAGCCCATGAACCCAGATTCTGTGCTGCATGCCCTCTGCTTAGTCCATACCTGTAAGTTAGGCCAGCATGTTTTCTCCAAATCCCCCTTGCCCATCTTGCTTCCGACTGATTTAATCTGTTCTTATCTCTCTGATCACATACTCCTTTCGATATGTCTGACTGTAGTGTCACTTCTCATTTTGGCCATTCATTCTCGTTTAGCTTTAGTAATTTTTCAGACATTCCTTCTGGCTTGACTCTTCCACCTTGGGCCTTTGCATTGCTACTCAGACCTTTCCTTTCCTCAATCCTTTGATGTCTCCAGTTGCCTTGGGTAAGAAATTCCATTTCAGGCTACTGTAATCCCAGCCCTGACTAGTTCACAACCCTTGGGGAAGATTGGAGGGAACTTGGACATTACTTGTTTGATGTATATTTTAAAATCCTTGGTCCTGTTAACACTCAACACTGGTTTAATTTCCAGCTAAAAATCCTAAGCTGTGGCTTGTAGCTGGCTTCATTACTGAAGGCTAGGTTTTATCTGTGATGGTTTCTCTTATCTTTGCATTTTCCCCATTTAGCTATTGAAGCAATTCCCAGGGGTTTTTAGTTCTTCTCATGAAACGTGTATTCATGTTCCTCTTCTGTACAGGTTGGCAGAAACTAGTAAGACTATGGCCTTCTGTTCATCAGTGCCTGTATTTGAGGAGAATGAAGCCCATGTTTGCCTCTTTCCCAGTTGTACAGCACTATTTCTTTCCACCTAACGGGAACTGAGAACTAGTGTGTGTATAGATATATACATAATTTCATAATTTCTTCTTTTTATATAAATGGATCCATATGCAATGTCCTACACCTACTTTTTTTCATTTAACATCCCTTGAAGAACAAAGATGGATGATGTGATGGTTATTTCTTGGTGTCAACTTCATTGCCCGTGGGATGCCCATGGTAAGTATTATTTCTGGTGTCTCTGTAAGGGTGTTTCCAGATGAGCTCAGCATTGGACCGGAGGACTCAGTAGAGTAGATTGCATTCCCCAATGTGTGTAGGCAGGATTGTAATCCCTTCAAGGCCTAAATAGCACCAAAGGTGGAGAAAGGATTTTTCCTTTTTTTCCTGCTTCACTGCTTGAACTGAAAACTCCTCTTTTTCTTGGACTGAGATTTATACCATTGGTTCTTCTGGTTCTAAGGCCTTTGAATTCTGGCCTATGCCATTGATTCCCTGTGTCTCCAACTTGTGGATGGCAGATGGTGGATCTTGTCAGGCTCCATAATGACATGAACCAATTCCTCGTAATAAATGCCATATAATCTTGAGAAATACAGGCAGTATAATATTGCTAAAAGAAATGCTAAATCAAAAAAATAATAAAAAAAAGAAATGCTAAGTCAAAAAAGCTATTATGATCATGAGTATCTATACACATCGATACAGGCCCTCATATGTATAAAACAACATAGAGCAGTGTGGAGAGAAAAATAAGCAATTTTAGTTGGAAATTTGTAGGTCTTAGTGGAGTTTTATGCCTTAATGACTCTGGATGTTTAAATGCTGCAGTTACAAATATATCATTTGGCAGTGTACTTATTTATATTGCCCTTCTGCATATTTGCTTTTGTGGGTTTTAAAAGTAAATTTTTAATTTTAACTTATTTGGGTATAATAGTTTCTGAATGACACTTTCTTTGACAGTGGTTCAGTGGAGGAAATCTACTACTTGGCCATGTAGGTCATCTGATCTGTGTCCATTAGACTTTTCTTGGTGAGGTCATGTTCAAACTCTCTATCATGTTTATCAAAACCTTCTTGAGGATCTTGAGGCCAGCATTATAAACACAATTTTTTCTCTCACTGAGCAACAGCTGGGAAAAGTTTTTACAAGATTTGAAAATCGACTAGAGTGATGTGTAGCACAAGACAGTAGTTATATTGAATTTTAATAAGAAACATATCAATATTTAAACATATACCTAGTTAACTTTTCCAATATTGTTAATGTAAATTAGTAGCACTCACACTTCTGAAAAGATTAAAGCTTAAAACTGAACTAAGACTTTTGGGACTCCCTGAATAATCTAGATATAAAAACTTAGCTCTAATGTGTTAATAAATATCTCTGTGAGCCTATGGTTACCTTTTAATTTTGTTATCATTACCATTCTGATGTGATCAAATTTCTTAATTTTTGTGATACACATATGAGAGAGGTACAGGGGCTGTGATACGTCTGTGAACATTCTTTAGTACTTGACAAAGTTATTCTGCTCTATTTTTTCGTAAAAACTATAAAATCTTATCCTGCATATTTAGGTGTTTAATCCATCTGGAATTTGTAATGGTGTGATAAAGTAGAATTAGACTTTTTGACTACATGGCTGGCTTATTTTTCCACTTCAACTTTTCTCTTCTTTTTTTTTTTTTTTCTTTTCTCTTCTTTTCAATGTCATCTCTGTCATTGCCAAGTTTGCATATTATATATGTGGAATTATTTTTGGGTTTTCCATTTTTCAGTATGTGTAACTGGCTTTCCTTGTGCTGAGATTACCCTGTTTTTTTGTTTTTGTTTTGTTTTTTAAGATTTTATTTATTTATTCATGAGGGACACACAGAGAACGGGGCAGACACATAGACAGAGGGAGAAGCAGGCTCTAAGCAGGGGGCCTGATGTGGGACTTGATTCCGGGACTCCAGGATCATGCCCTGAGCTGAAGGTAGCCGCTTCACCGCTGAGCCATCCAGGCATCCCTGAGATTACCCTGTTCTAATTGGTACAGCTGTGCAATTTTTTCTTCCTCCCCTCTTTCCTTCATTCCTATCTTCTCTCCTTCTTTCCTTCCTTTCATCAACTTTATTGTATGTGTGATTTCCAGACAACAAAACACCAAATGCCTTCAGTGTAAGTCTGAAGTTCAGTGAATTGTACCAAATACAACTGTGTAGTGACAATGCAGATCAAGATATGATTCATTCTCATCCCCCCTAATAGTTCCCTTATACTCCTTTACAGTCAGAGCCCCAAACCCTACTCAACGGCTAATTTATTCCTGTTACTACAGATTAGTTCTGATTTTTCCTGAACTTGATGTAAGTGGAGTCATACAGCATATACTTATTTTGTGGTTGGGTTCATTTGTTCAGTATTACAATTCTGAGATTTATTTGCATTATTGCTTCTTGCTACTAAATAGTATTGCAGCATATGAAGAGACCAGGATTTAGTTTTCCGTATTCCTTTGTGGGCATCTGCCTTCTTTCAAGTTTGGGGATAATTTCCTTTTCTTTTATTGTGGTAAAATGCACATAACATCAAATTTACCAAGCACCATTTTTAAGTGTCTAAGTCAGTGGCAATAAGTATGTGCACAACATTATACAGCCCTACCACTTTCCATTTCTAGAACTTTTTCATCATCCTAAGCAGAAACCCCATACCAATTAAAATAGTGACTCTCCCATTTCCCCTCCTCCTAGTCCCTGGTACATTCTGTCTCTATGAGTTTGCCGATTTCTAGGTGCTTCATATAAGGGGAATCATATCATAGTTCTCCTTCTGTGTCTGGTTTATTTCATTTAGCATAATGTTTTCAAAGTTCATCCATGATATTGCGTGGAGCAGAATTTAATTTGTTTTTAAAGATGAATAACAATCCATTGTATGTATATACTATATTTTGTTTATTTATTCATCTTCATGCATTTGGGGGCTATTTCAGCCTTTTTGCAATTGCGAATAACGCTGCCATGAACATGTGTGTACAAGTGTCTAAATCCCTACTTTCAGTTCTGTTGGGTGTATACCTAGGAGAGGAGCTGCTGGATTAATGGTAATTCTATGTTTAACTTTTGGAGGATCTGCCACACTGTGTCCCATAGTAGCTGCACCATTTCCAACCACAATACACAAGGGTTCCAATTTCTAGAATTTTGTTTGCTTGTTTTTGTTTTATACTATCCATTTAGTGGTATGAAAGTGGTATTTTGTGGTTTTGATATGCACTTCCTTATGACTGATGGTATCGAACATCACTTTTTGGCCATTTCAATATCTTCTTTGGAATAAAATGTCTTTTCAAATCCTTTGCCCATTTCATTATTTTGTTCATTCTTTTATTTCTTTTTTTAAGTATTTATTTAAATTATAGTTCATTCACATTCAGTGTATTCCAGTACCACACTTACTTTAATTACTATAGCTTGAAGTATTTTGAATAATGTTGCTATGAACATTCTGTTCATGTTTGGATATGTTTTTTATTACTTTGAGGTATCTACTTAGCTGTGTAATTTCTGAGTTATATACTAGGACTGTTTTTTGGCTTTACTTAAAACCTCCGCATTATTTCCAAGGAGGTTGTACCATTTCACACTCTTAATAGCATTGTATGAGATTTCAGTTGCTCGACACACAAGCCAACACTGAGTGTTATCAGTCTTTTAAAATGTTTGCCATTATATCTTAAATGTAGTATTATTGTGATTTTATTTGCACTTCCCTGATGATGAGTAATTTTGAGCATGTTGTCATGTGCTTATTGCACATTCATCTATCTTTTTAGTGAAATTTTTTTGATTTTTCTTTTTTAAAAAAGATTTTATTTATTTACTTAGAGAGAGGGAGAGAGTACAAAGGGAGAGGGAGAAGCATACTCCTTGATGAACAGAGAGCCCGACCTGGGGTTTGATCCCAGGACTGTGAGATCATGACCTGAGCCAAAGGCAGACACTTAAACAACTGAGCCACCCAGGTTCCCTTTTTTTGTGAAATATCTATTCAAATCTTTCACTCATTTTTAACAGGCTTGTGTGTTTTCTCATGATTAAGTTGTAAGAACTCTATCTATTCCAAATATTTTCTCCTCATCAGTATCTTGACTTTTTGATTTCTTACACAGTCTTACTTCTCCCTTCCTGGAAATTACTCTTTTTTAAAAAAATTGTTTCAGTGGCGCCTAGGTGGTTCAGTTTGTTGAACATCTGATTCTTGATTTCAGCTCAGGTCAAGATCTCAGGGTTGTGAGATCAAGCCCCAGGTTGGGATCAATGCTGGGTGTGGAGCTTGCTTAAGATTCTTTCTTTCCCTTCCCCCTGCCCCTCCCCCCTTCTCTCTCCCTCTCTAAAAAAAAAATTAAAATTAAAAAAATAGTCACTTTACAATAATTACAAAGTTGCAAAAGAGTCACCAAAAAAAGATGCAGAGTTTCTGTATATTTTTCATCCAGCTTCCCTAAATATTAACATCTTATATAACCATGAAACAATTATCAAAATTAGAAAATCAATGTTTGATACATTTAATCTACAGATTTCCATTTCATTGGTTGTCCCACTAATGTCCATTTGGCAATCTATGGTCCGAGAATTTATTAACAGCTAATTAGTTTTTCCTATATTTTCTGAGAACCAAGTTCGGTTTTATATATTTTTCTCTCTTGTGTGTATGTTTTCTGTTTCATTAATTTTCATTATTATTTTTTTATTTTCTCCCTTTCACTTTACTTATCTTTTCCTAGTTGGCTATTATGGAAACTTAGCTAATTGATTTTTAAAACTGTCCTATTTTCTAATATGAGACTTCAAAGCATTACATTTTTTTTCTAAATACTATTTTAGCTTCCTCCCGCACATTTTGATATGTAGTGATTTTCATGTCATTTAAAAAATATTTAATAAAACTCTTTGTGATGTCTACTTGATAGATTATTTAGAATTGCCTTAATTTCCAAATAGTTGAGTATTTTCCAGATAATTTTGGGTATTTATTTTCTGTTAAATTTGCATGTATATTTGAGAGATCAAACTCTCTATGACTTTGATCCTTCTAAATGAGCTTATCTTATAGTATAGCTTGTTGGATGTTTTATGTACACTTGAAAAGAATGTGTCTACTGCTATTGCTAGTATATTGTCAACTAACACAAATTGATATACATTTTTAAGTCTTTTATGTCCTTACTGATTTTATATTTACATTTTTACTAATTTCTAAGCTGAATGTTGAAATCTTCAACTGTAATTGTGGTTTTTCTATATTTTCTTTTGGTCTTTAAGGTTTTGCTTTATGTGTTTTAAAGCTCTGTTATTGGATACTGCTTACCTATTCAGTTATTATACACTCATGTTGAAATTGTTATTTTTAATGTCCTGCCATATTTCAGATAATATTCTTCAATCTAAAATCTACTTTGTCATTAATATTTCAGTGTTTGTATGATTTATCCTTTTCCACTTTTACTTTTAGACTTTTCATTTGAAATTATTTTCCAATTCATAGCTTATAATTATTCCTCACTTTTAAAATAAGTTGAACAATCTCTGCCTTCTTATCAAGTGTAGTTTTTGTTTTTTAAGATTTTATTTATTTTTTCATGAGAGACACACAGAGAGAGAGAGAGAGAGAGAGAGAGAGAGAGAGAGGCAGAGACACAGAGGGTGAAGCAGCCTCCCTAGGGGAGCCTGATGTGGGACTTGATCCCAGGACCCCAGGATCATGAGCTGAACCAAAGCAGATGCTCAACCACTGAGCCACCCAGGAGTCCCAAAACAATTTACATGTAATGAAATTAACAGCATATTTGCTTTTAATTTTGTCCTCTGGCTATTTGCTTTATATTTGTTCTTTTTTTTAAATTTGTACTTTTTGTTCTCTGTTACTATGTGGTCTTTTCCTGTTTCTTTATCAATTAATTCAGTAGCTTTAGTGTTCCAATTCACTCTTTATTATATATGTGATTGTTCTAGTATTTACAATAAGCATATTCAACTTACACAGTATGTTTTTAATTTGTTTTTACTTCCCATGCAGTGTAGTACCTTACTTACAAGTTATTTCAATTTCCCTACTCCGCTATTTTTTGTGCTATTTTTGTGGTATATTTTATTCATTCAAACATAAAATTCTCCATTCAAACATAAAATTCCAATTCAAACATTTTATCATGTTTATTTAAACAATTAGCTTTTAAAGAAAATTTTAAAATAAGGAAAAAGGTACACATGCACACACATTTTTCTAATTCCCATATTTACCACTTTTTGTCTTGTTTCTTTGTAGAAATCTGAGTTTCTATTTAGAAACATTCTTTAGCATAAAGAACTCCCTATAACATTTCTTATAGTATGATTTTGTTTAGAATAAATTCTCTCTCAGCTTTTGCTTGTTTAGAAATGGCCTTATTTCACCTTCAGTTTTGAAGGATATTTTCACTGGATATAGAGTTGTAGGTTGACCCTTTTTCTTTCAGCACATTAAATGTCTCATTTTGCTGTGCTCTGTCTTGTATCATTTCTGATCTGCAGTCATTCTAATCTTGTCCCTCTGTATATAATGTGGCTTTTTTTTCCTGGCAGCTTTTAAGATGTTCTCTTCATCACTGTTTTTCAGCAATTTGATTATTCTGTGGTGTGGTTTCTTTTTGTTTATTCTGTTTGGAGGTTGTTGAGCTTCTCAAATCTGTGAGTTTATAGTTTTCACAAAATTGGAAAATTTTAGCAATGTGTTTTATTTTTAGAAATTCATTTTTCCAGATTTTCCTACTTTTCTAATTAAAAAAAGTTTCTTTCAATTTGGTTTATTACCTGTAGTTCATGGGGTGTAACTTTCCTGTTTGTTGTACATGCTGAATATGATTATGATATTTTTGTTTATAATTTTTTTCTCCTCCTCATTCTCCTCCTTGTTCCTTTCTTCCTTGTCCTAGTTCTCCTCCCTCTTTTTATTGGTATTTGTTTGCCAAGATATCATTTGATTCTCTATGGTAAAGAATAGCTCTATTGAACAATTTCAAATTTGCCTTTGCTAAGACCCTGTGGGTATTACCAATTCCAGAACAGCTTTTAGGTTCATTTTCTGCTTATAATTCCTTCCTTATGAGTGGAGTGTGAATTTGAGCTCTAAATCTCTCATTGTACAGACTTGGATTTTCAGTTTAATGTGGATGAATCATTTACCACATATTTTTTATAGTAGTTAGTTCAGTCCTATTTCATGTTCTTCCAGGCTCTGCACCTTGTTCATGAGCTCAAGTTCAGTTTACTATGCTTAACAGCCTGGATCTTTAAACCTCCTCTTCTATGTATTTAGCCTATATTCAAATCCAATGCCCTGTGGGCCATTTGCCTTTTATTTTTATACTCGGATATGGTTTTGCATTTCTTTATTATTTTTGAAATTTGCAAATTTTCAAGTTTATGTATGCATGTGTGTATTCCAACCCTTTATAATGTTTTAATGGTGGGACTTTTTTTTTCATGAGCTATTTTAACTGAAAGTCTTACATGTCTTTATTTTTAAATATGAATGAAAAAACAAGAATCACTAAATATTTTAACAATAAAGTATGACATAAGATTTATTATAAGGTAAACAAATAAAAGAAGGTTTCAAAGAAAATAGAAGAGTAGAGAAAAAAAACACCCCACAAAACCCTTTTATTAATATGTCCAGAGACATGGGAGCTGACCTATCATCCATAACTTAGCAGGATATTATGAAAAGGAAGATTCAGAGAATAAAAATGGTATCTTAATAATTAAAATAGTATTGTCAAAACAAAACAAATATTCAGTAGAAGAACTGGAAGGATTGAAGGGAGAAATTCCAAACTACCTTCATCCATGAAGTAAAATATAAAGGAAATAGAAACAAAAATTTAGCAGAAAAGATAAGTGACAGAGGACAGATCTAAAAGGTCTAACAGCCAAGTAACAGAAGTTGTAGAAAAATATATATAGAAATGAATGAAAGAAAATATTTAAAGAACTAACAGAATACAATGTTTAATAACTCAAAGATTTGAGAAATTAAAACAAGTAGAAAAATCATGGTGAAATTTCCAAACTTTGAGGATAAATAACTAAAAGCTTGCTGATATTGAAAAAATAAATCAGATAAATATGATTTAGTCCTTCAGACTAACCTACTATCATAATATCAAGTGCTAAATGATTGCAGAAAAATACTTTCAAAGTTCTGATGAAAATGGTTTTTAACTTGGAATTCTAGACTCTGACAAAATATGTAACATATGTGAGGACAAAGTAAAGAGATTTTTAGATATGAGAGGGAGAATCTGTTTCCCACAATTACCCATTGTTTTTTTCTAGCTCATTAATGGAAAATAGTTTTTACTTAGACTTATTCCTGCTAAGCTTTATTTTTTTTTAAAGATTTTATTTACTTATTCATGAGAGACACACAGAGACAGGCAGAGAGGGAGAAGCAGGTTCCATGAGAGGGGCCGATGTGGGACTCAATCTCAGGACTCCAGGGTCATGCCCTGGGCCAAAGGCAGACCATCAGTTGCTGAGCCACCCAGGCATCTCTCCAGCTAAGCTTTAAAAACAAATATCAGGCAGGCTGGGTGGCTCAGTGGTTTAGCACTGTCTTCAGCCCAGGGCATGATCCTGGAGACCTGGGATCGAGTCCTATGTCAGGCTCCCTGCATGGACACGGAACCTGCTTCTCCCTCTGCCTGTGTCTTTGCCTCTCTCTCTCTCTCTCTCTCTCTCTCCCCCTCTCTCTCTCCCTCTCTCAAATAAATAAATAAAATCTTAAAAAACAAACAAATGTCTTCTCTGCCTCCTTTGCACCTATGGATGGCTATATGACCACATTCTGCCAATAACTTATAGTGGATGTGTTGTGAGGAGAGTTTCATGGGAATATCTTTAAAAGAGAGAGAATGCTCCCCTCTTATTCTTCTAATTTGTAGAGAGTAGCTGGAACCCTAACATTCATTTTTGTTTCTTTCACTTTCTTGAAAATGAAAGACACAGGTGAAAGGCAATGTCTCAGAGAACAATGTGAACTCACCATAGCAGCTCTGTATTGCCTACCTCTAAAATCCTCTTTGTAATAGAGAAATAAAATTTTATCTTAATGTTCATTTAGCTTTGATTATTCTCTTATACACAGCTACATCTAATCTAAGCTGACACAGAAAAGAAAACTATTTGAGGATATATGTCAATTAATGAGGAATTGAATCTTATTTTGGCATCCTGTTGGCCATGTGACAATATTTTGGCAATGATCTGCAGGGGGAGTATTGTGATGGGAGCTACAAAAAACTATTTGTATTTACTCAAAAGAGTAATCAAAGAAAACACCAGGAGAATATCTGTGCAAAAGGCCTAAGGAAGATGAAAATAAAAACTTCAAGAATAAAATAAAGGCAACTAGAAACTCCAGGGAAAATATAAAGCATTTAAAAATGGCATTACTTTGTTCTATAATGAACTATAGTTACACAAGCAAAATCATTTAAACAATAAGTGCCTTTATGAGGGGAAGCTTTCTTCCAGAAATGATCACTATTTGCTTCTGCTAGGAATCTTTATTCAGACAATGACATTTACTAACAACTTAAATTTCTTTAGGATATTTAAATGTTGGCCTCTTTTCCTAAATTTACCTGATGTGGTGAGTCCTTTATAGGCACACTCTTATTCAGCTTGGGAAAGTTTTATTATGCATATGATTATTATTTATATTCCACTGATACAGATAATTGATTCAGGAACACCAATTACAACATCTTGTAAATATCTCAATAATATTACTAATAAGCCTTTATTTTACTTGTTTGTCTAATTGCTGTCATTCCTACTAAACTGATTCTTTGATCATATAACAGTCCTTTTCAGTTCTATATTTCCAGAACTTAGCCTAGCATAAGGCAAATCAGAAGTGCTCAATGTTATTAAATGAATTAACATGAGAAAACTTTATTTCATTATTACAAGAACAGGTTACTTTTGGGCTATTTCCTCAAGGAAGGAGAAAAAGACAACAGTGAGAGAAGATGTGATTGAAGGGGAAAGGAGAATACTGAACACATTTATTAGACGTCCCTTCTCCAAAGCACTTAAGCAGCAGCAAGCATACCCTCAGAGCATGTCTGATGATATTTCAGAGCTTCTCTTCACAGATCACCTTGCAATTCCAGGTCACAAGGTGGGAGCTGCCAGCAGTCCTGGTATTAAACCACAGCACCAGCTTCTAGTCCTCCTTTAAGTGAGGTGGCTTGCGATGGACTAGCCTAGGGTAACTGTGCCAACTTACAGCTGCCCTGTCCTGTCTCCCTGCCAAACGGACTCAGACTTCAGGCGAGTAGTTTCACAAGCCTGCAAGGAATGGATATTTATAAAGACAAGTTATGTCGTGGTCATATTCACATAGCATCAACATCAACTCAGCATCCAGGCAAACCAGAACCATATCTTCTATGAACAATTGGCTTTACTTAATGTAGGATGCTAGGAAGAGAAACACATGGGGAAAATGAGGAGTAGGTAGGTCTGACCAACTTAACCAAATAGAGGCATGTAACCTTTTTTTTCATTTTCTTTCCTTCTTGCTCTCTCTCTCTCTCTTTTTTACATAGGGCCTTTGTCAGAGGCATTTGACATATAGTGGAAAGAGCATGCATCTTAGAATTAATGGACCTTATCCTTGGTTCAGTTTCTGCACTTACTGGCTTTGTGTCCTTGAGCAAGTCCCTTTCTATCTCTGGGCCCTGTTTCCTCATTTGGAAAATGTCAACTTCATTGAGTTATACGAGTTATATTGAGCATTATAAAGAAATAATGGATGTGAGCATCCTTTGTAAAATGTAAACTATATTGCTCTTTTTCAAACTCGGAGATGCCTCAAGGCTGTTCAGCATATTGTGTTCAACTCATATGTAAAGAATGTTAAAGAGAAATATTATCAAATCAGGAAGAATTGCTTGTGTTAATAAACAGTATGAGAAAAAGATTTGCTAATATTTAACATCCTTCTTTGTCTATTAATCCACTAGTCAAATTTTATTGAGCATAGCATCACCAGCATCAAAAATATTTGAGTGTCTACCATTCATTTATTTGGTAGACATTTGTCAAGTGCAAGACACTAGGTTAACCCCCATAGTGAACTAGTAAGGAAAAAGCAGAAGAGAATCTACACTCAGAATTAGACAGTTATAATAATTCAAGCCTATGCTGGTGAATAAGTGTTATATGAATAATTTCTAGAATCACAGCGTATCACACCTGGATATCTATATGATACCTCACCCCATTTAACTCTTACCTAATGCATGAGTTCTGTCTATACAATGATAACTAAGAACTCTGTAGAAGCCATTCTATTTCAATTAGATCTAGTTGTTAGAAAACTCTTCTTTATGGTTACCACCTGGGCCTCTTGCACCCATGCAACTAGCTTCCTCTTCCACATGATCATCACTTGGGTATTTAAAGATGGCCTTCATGCCTCCACTGGTGCCTCCTTTGTCCAGGAGATAGAGTGCTCTTCTTCAGATCCCATCGTCCCTTCCTTTCACCATCCTGCTTTGTCACCTGTGGGTCTGCCCAGGTTTCCTGTGTCCTACTCAGAGTGTCACATACAACCTGGCCTCAGAATTCCAGAGCAGTTCCCACAGGACATAATAGAATGGGACTCAAAACTCTGTGTTTAAAGTTCTCATTGGTATTTACAATCCTCGAGATTATTAGCAAGCCCTCATTTTGTTTATATATAGTATATCTCTCTTTACATGTAGCTACATGCTCTCATTGTGTATTTGTGAAGTTTACTTTTTAGAACCATGTTCACAACTTCATGATTATATTTACTACGTTTTATTTGTTGATGTTGTCATAAATACCTGTCTCTAATACAGGTAATCCCTAATATAGTACAGTCCCTACTAGGATCATGAGAAAAATTACTCAAGGGTCAGTGCATAGTTTATAAGTCATGCATTGACTCTGAGAGTTTACCTGTGATTCATTTTTAGTCACTTCCCACAGTTGTATTTATGATGTCAATGTTCTTCCGCTTCCCACAGAAGTGGCCTGAAGAAAGAAAAAAAATTGATTTATCCGTAATCTCATTAAGATTTTGAATAACCCTTCCCTCTAGGAGTCAAGAAACAATAAAAAGTAGACATAGGAGTCAGATAGGGACAGGAATATTGGCTTTTATTGTTGATAAATTAAATTCAAGTATGGGGTATGGTGCCAGCCAAGACTATACAGCCTGTTTGCCAGTTGCACAGTAGAGGTGTTCTGCTCTCATGAGCTTACCTGTATCATGGCAACTGGAACAAAATATAAAATCAGTGTCCTATAGGCAAGCAAATGGGCAGCACACAAAAAGAGCCCAGAGGAGCAGATCTTCACATAGGAGGGCCAGAATCCAATTTCTGACATCAGATTCACTCCTCCCCTAGCGTAAGTAGAGGTGCTACTTCTCAAGAGCGACCTGGTCCATTTTCTGAGCCAAAGAGACACATTAAACAGAAGAGAGAATGGTTCCTGGAGAAGTCCTTGCATTTACAAATAGGTGCTGAGTTCCACTACCCCTGTCCACTGCAGGATGAGCTGGCTTGTGTGAGTGCAGTTACCTCTTCCATGGTGACATACCCGTTCACACACAAGGTCCTGTGCCCAAACCTGTTTGTCCTTGGCCTTGTAAGTTTTTGTCTAAGGGGCTAATGGTCCAACCGTCAGCCTGGGAACTGCTCACATCCTTCCCACCACACCATTGCCTCTCCTTGGAATCTCACACTTTATAAGGGCTGGCGTTACTTGATATTAGACACCTGGATTTGGAGAGAAAGGTCATCCTCATGGGTTTGCTTTCCTCTCCCTGAAGTCCCTGTTCTCCAAGTCCTGCTGCGCTGGATGTGAGCTGAGAGGAGCAAACTGCTGGCCAGAGAAGATGAGCATTGCTGTTGACATGCCCCTTAATCCCACCCCGGGGCGGGGGTTAGTGGGGAGGTTAAAGTTACATGTTCACATTCCTTTTTCCCCTGATTTCCTTATTACTTTTAAGATCATCTTCTTATCTCCTTGTTTCTGGGTACAAATAGTTCTCTGATCTTCTACAGGTTACCTGGAAGCTTTTGCAATCTCCTGTTCTAACTAAGAACAATGAAAATACATAGAACATTTTTCACAATCACCCTACTCGAGCTGTGTATTCCTACTTCTTCACCTTCTAGAAATTAGTTGGCACCAACCCACACAAACATGGCTCCTGGGTTCATTTGCTTCTATGTGCAGTTGTTGAGGATAGGCCAGGTCCTAGAAGGCCATTGATAGTATTTGGAAGATGCATTTATATTAATTATCCAAACCCTTCCCATTTTTTATTCTAATAATACCCTTATTCTTTTCAAGTAATTCCATAACCATTATCTCACTTGGACTTTTAAAGGATCTCAGGAGTGAGGCAAATCATCAATTTGTCTTCCCATTCTATATCCAGGGATGGAGGCACAAAATGCTGGTTATTCGCTCAGGCTTAGAAGGGAGTTGGGGGCAGAAGTGGAATGATACCACATCTGTCCCCCAAGGCAACATACATTTTGCTGAATCTGCACAGGCTTTATAGGAGTAGGACTCTCATATGGCTAACAAGATGCTGCCCCACAAGAAGCCAGCTCCGTCAGCTCTTGTTAAATGCCCAGCTTTGGCATAGTTTTTTGAGAAAGCCCATCCCCTGAGTCAGTGGAAAAAATTCTTTGTTGTGGGCAAAAATAAAAGTGTCACCACTGTCTGGTGACAGATGGTAACTACATTTATGGTGGTGACCATTGCATAATATATAGAATTGTCACATCACTGTTGTACACCTGAAACTAATATAACACTGTGGGTCACCCCTACTTCAATAATAACAACTGAGAAAAAAAAGAATCACAGAAGATTTGGGTGATAGTTGCAAAAGCCAGAGTTTAAGCACAGTAGAAACTAATGGGAGATGAAGCGGTTTAATGATACAGTCTACCTCTCTGCCACCCGTTTTGAGTGTTACAACAGCTCAGATGGACTAAAGGAAAAAGAGAACACTCATTTTGTCCTTATAGAAGGCACTTTTGTGCTATCTGTTAAAGCCACTGGGGGGAAAATTTGGATGGACGAGGAGAGCACTTTTGGGCCTACATATTTGTCCATATTATGATAATGAGAAGAGGGAATTACGGACATGCATCCATACAGAGCTTGCAACACTGTGAAGTTTTGTCTTTAATTAAGATCCATAGTTTTGCCCCTCTCTCCTTTATTAAGATGAAAGCATTACTAAAAAGAAGAAGGAAAACAATAGACAACTGAAACCTCCCATCCAGAAAACCTCTGCAATTTTAGATAACTCATATGCCAAATTATTCCACTTTAATGAAAAGAGAAAAAAATGCAAAGGAATCCATGTGTATAGATGACTTGAGTGCATCCACCCATATCCCAAAGCAGCACGTTTCCAAAGGGCAGAGATAGCCTCATGCAATGCCTCTTTTCTTTGTTTAATTTCCTCACAACGCATCCTTCTCAAAGGAGATGTGCCCAAGTTCTCTCCCTCCCACATTGTTTTCAAACCTGGTCACCACTGCATGCATTTCTAAATGACAAGGCGACTGGCTCTAAACTTTGATATGTTGAGAGAAAACCCAAACTGACAGGTGGAGGAGGCAGAAAGAGGAAGGCACTGCCCATTCCTCCCTCATCCCAAATGTCATCCCTTCCTTGTCCAGGCTAAGTAGGCAATGCTGATGAAGAAACAAGCAGACACTTGAAAGTTTCTGACAGGTGTCATGGGCTCAGGCACTGAGTGGCCAGGAGTGATGGAGCTTGACGTGACAGTGGCAGAGCGATAGAGGCTGGCTCCAGGACATGCAGAGTTTGGTGTATGTCAGTTCCAATTCTTGTCATGCCCCGACTCCAGAGTGGTAACTACAAATGGACAGAGCCAGTGGGAAGTGTTCAGAAAACTTAAAAACAGTCTTTCCTGACCAAGTCATATCACCAAGCTGCAATAAAGTAGGATCAGCCACCCAGTGTAGGTGTAGTCCAGCTAGGGAGGGTCAGGAGGGGGAGGCAGAGCTGGTCACACTGGTTTGATGTGCTTTTCCCTGCCCTCTTTCTTTGTTCTCTGTGTTGCTCTCCAAGAAAAGAGTTTCAGTTATCCTAATACTTTCCCACATTTCTGCGTGTGATTTTTTTGTGCTGCCAGCATTTTCCCCCACCAATATCTCCTGACGACTCTAATTCCTTTAATATAATGATCTTTGCAGCATTTCCTGTAGAATCTAAATATTTGCCAAACCTGCTCTTCTGACCCGGCTGGAGACTGATTTATAATGGGAAAGGAGAGCTAGCTTCTCGGTAACACCGTGCAAATAGTTTCATAAATATTCCTCTGTTGCATTATTTTGAAATATTACTTCTTTTAACAGTCTGCCAAAGTCAAATATTTCTGCTAAATAAAAATCCATGGCTAGTCCTTTCGCCTAGCCAAAGTAACAGGTGGTAACCAAGCTCACCTGGTGGGAGAGCCTGGCTTGATTAACTCCAGCCCAGAAGTGATGGTTAACTGGCATTAAGGCATGATGGATGGCAGCAGATGTGTGTATAGTCTTTAGCCCGGCCTTCCAGCCTACTAACAGAGAATGTATTTACTTAATGGTTTTTAATTCAATACATTGGCCTGTCATTAAGCATTTTTAAATAACATAAGGACTTTGTAAGTACATTCATTTTTTTAAAAAAATCCAACAAATAATTATTTGATAAAAAAAAAAAAAAAGTCTGTAGTACATGTAGGCTCTGAATTTGGTTTCCACTGAAAATCCCTTGGAGCCTCAGGCACAGTGATAAATCAACTGTGGTGTGACTGTCTGCCTCTACAAATGCCAACAGTCAATGCTGAAGTGAAAAGAGAATTCTGGTGTCACAGTGTCCCAAGTAGAGCCTGAAATTTGAGAAAAGCAGGGCCCCCGAGTAGCTACTTTAATTGCAACCTGCCTGTGGAGACCCAAGATAAGTTTGGGCCGTATGTGCTGCTACATCTCAGTTTCAGCTACTTTCTGCTCTGGTTTTGTCCTTGGTGACTGGAGATGACCCATATAGCAGAGAAGCTCCTTCTGCCTGAAATCAGTGATGGCCAGTTTGTGTCAGGACCCCTAGGCCCTCCCTGTGCACACATCAGTCCTGGTGTCTCATCCTTTTCCATGATTCAAGCTCACATCTCTACAATGTTTACTTCTAAGTATGTTTTTCTCACTAATTCTGTCTTCCAGCCTCGCACCTTGCATCTCCATACTGACAATAACCCCTGGTAAGCATACCTCCTAGGCTGAAGGAATCTAGATTGCTTCTACCAGTTATGTTTTCTGCTGGTTCCCTACTCTGCTGGTGGTTCTGCCATTGGTCAAGCCTCTAAATTTCAGTGGTACTTAAAATTCTCCTCTTTCTTTTCTCCCTGTAGTCAAGCAGTCGTTCAGACCTGTCAGTTCTCTTACATAAAACTTCCTCCATCTGCCCCCATTCTGATTTTTGAAATGTTTTTATAGCTTGCTTTTTAAATTATGTATTTTCATCATGAACTTTTCAAACAATATAGTAAGACATAGGAAGAAAAATACAACCAGAACAAAAAAAAAGTAATATTCAAATCATACTGCCCATAAATATAAAATTAGATAACATTCTTCTAGACTATTCTTAATGCACATATATGAACAGATGGATGGAGAAAAACTAAAACAGGTTTATGCTACCAATGTTATTTTAATAAAATATAATATTAAGAGGAAAAAAGAAAAATAATTAAAAATAAGGAAACTGCTTAATTTCAGCTATTTCTTTACCACAAGAGATATAAATGCCTAAATTATCTAAGGCTAAAAAAATATGAACTTCCAACTTTAAGAGATTATGGAAATATTACACTTCTTAAAATTCCACTTCAATTTTAATCAATAGTGACCAAATTCACACAATTAGGTAAGTGGGTGGCCTTTTAATACCTCCTGTCAAGACTCCTACCCCCACCTCCCAAATTTACTTACCAAGAATTATGATATTTATGTTCTACAATCACAATGTACTGGGTATGATCATCTTAGTTCTTTATTTGTATTAATTTCTTGCTCACCACCAGTTTTTTCTCTGGCGTTTCTCCATTCCTGAGTGTTTTGGTCTTGATTCCTTCCTGCTTGGTTAGATTTGATTGTGGAGTACTTTTCTCAAAAAGAACTTTTGTGCTGCATCCTCCAAGTTCTTTGTGTGCCACATCACACTATTATACTATCAGCAAGATTTAGCTATTGTAGTACTGGTTTCTGGCATTGAACACCCCATGCTCCTTTTACAAGTCACTATTCTCTTGCATTAGGCTGGGTTTCATCATTGGGTGGTTGTATTCTCATCCCCCACCACCACCAAAAAGGGAAGGAAGGAAGAAAGGAAGGAAGTCAACTGACTTAAATGGAAGGAAGGAAGGAAGGAAGGAAGGAAGGAAGGAAGGAAAAAGGACTGAAGCACCTAAAAGGTAATTGCCATATGATCAAGTTCTGTCACATTTAAAAATGTCTTCACTTTGCTTCTCTACTTGAGTGTTCTTTAGAATTTTCCACTCATTTTTTTCTCAATATACTTTGATTTCAGTTTCTATTTTATATTTGAAAAAAGAGATGCTTATGGGACTCTCTCATATTATTGTATTGTTACTAGTGCTATTTCATTGTAAGCATAATACATTTTTTGGTATTTTTAATTCTGAAATTTATTGGGGACTTCCAAGTGATCTAATATATGGGCAAATTTTACAAATAGTCATACCTTGAAAAGAAAGTATACTCTTATTCTTTTAAGATTTATTTATTTTAGAGAGAGAGAGAGAGAGAGTGAGCAGGGGGAAGGGCAAAGGGAGAGAGAATCCTGAAGCGGACTTTCCGCTGAGCACAAAGCTCAACACAGGGCTCAATCCCAGGGCTCTGAGATCATGACCTGAGCCAAAATCAAGAGTGGACCACTCAACTATTGAGCCTCCCAGGCACCTCAAGAAGGTATATTCCTTATTTTCAGTGTTTGAAGTTCAAAATATATCAAGGAATAAATACACCTTTTTTTTTTTTTTTTACCTTTAAAAAAAAAGCATATGAGGTGCAGGGGTAGGGCAGAGGTTGAGAGAGAATTTTAAGCAGGGTCTACTTTCAGTGCAGAGCCTGACAGAGGGCTCTATCTCATGACCCTGCAATCACAACCTGAGCCAAAATCAAAAGTCAGACACTTAGCCAACTGAGTCACCCTGGTGCCCTCCTTTTTAATTATGTTATTTGAGTCTTCTGTTTGTTTCCTTGTAATGATAGATGAATTAAAATCTTAGGCCAGCATCTTTCTGCTTATCCATATAACTATAGCATCCACATTCATAAATCAACGTGATTTATGAATGTGGGTGCTATGTTATTGAATGCATATAATCACAACAGTTATGTATTCATTATATTATATATTATACTCTTTAGCCTATTATTTTGCCAGCATTATTTAAAGATCTGGGGCTGAATTCAATAAGATATATTAAGTTTGCTAATTCATTGTCTTCTTTATTTCATCTTCCTTGTTTATAGTTGCCTTTTTCTCCCCACAGCTTCTGAGTCGTGATGTATTTAGGTATGTCTCCTATACAGAACATAGAGTTTTGTTTTTATATTTCTCTATCAATATTTATGCACAAACTTTTTTTTATGAAATTTTTCTAATGATTAGCAAAGTTGAAAGACTTTTAGAGAGGATTTTTTTTTCATTCAACCTGAAATTCTTCATGTGTGTTTTTGTGGTGGTCAGCTTTATATTTGGCTAGGTGTTAGTACCCAGTTATTTCATCATACACTAATCTAAGTTACTATGAAGATATACAGCAGATGTGATTAGCATCTATTGTCAACTGACTTTAAGTAAAGGATTATTCTTAATTATCTGGCTGGACCTGATCCTGTCAGTTTCAAGTTCTTAAGAGCAAGAAACCTGAGGTTTTCCTGAGGAAAAAGAAGTTCCATCTGTGCACTGCAGTGTTAGCTCTTAAGAGTCTCCAGCCTACTTTTCCTGATGGCCCGTACTACAGATTTTGAACTTGCCTAGCCAACCCCACCATCACATAGGCCAATTCTCTGCTATCAATCTCTTTATATATAATCACTGGTTATGCTTCTCTGTTGGAACCTTGATTGAAATGGTGTCCTAAAATAGACAATAAATATGTTCGCTTAATTTTTATTTCTCACTCTCCTTTTCTACTACATTATTTTCTTTCTATTCTTCCTAGTCTTATTAAAGTTCAGTGTGTGTGTGTTCATGTGTGTGTGTGTTGCAAGTGTTGGATCTGCTGATGTCTGGAAACAAGGGGCAAATACATAGTGATCAGAGAGTTATGTGCAATAATCCCTCAAAGATAGTGCACATGGAAAAAGTGATCCAAGAAAGAAAATATGGAACAGCTGTATGGTGTGTATAGTCCCATACTCTTCTGTGGCTTGCTACATTCAGCCATTATTTCCTGGTGGTTTAAAATATTGACACGGTAATAAATATCGTACATGAATTAATGATTTCCTCACTATACCAGCACCATATCTACTAACTTCAAATCACATATGGCCTAACTCATGTAACAGAAGTATGCATTTTATAGGATAGATGATACTTGATTTGTGAAACTTAAATGGTATGCTTTGATTTCTAGCTGTTAACGATGAGGAAATCAGCATACTTTTCTACCTCTTATCTTTTTCCTCTTTCATTGCTCAATTTATATATATATATATAGTTTCTGTATTATTAAAGTATGTATTATTTTACTCTGTAAAACTTGACTCTGTTATCCTAATTGCCATTTTTGTTTATTTACATTTAGTTCCAAGTTTACAGTTTAATCCTTGTTATAGACTCAGTACTTATTATCAGTATCACTATTTGATTCAGACAAAAAGTACACTTTAGCAGTCCCTGCTCTGGCCCTTTCCTCTGATTGTACCTGCCATGGACTGAACGTTTATATCTCCTCAGATTCATATCCTGAAGCCCTAACCCCATAGTAAGAGGAATTTGGAGGTTGGATCTTTGGGAGGTAATTAGGTTTACATAAGGTCATGAGAGTGGGGCCACTGTGGTGGGATTTGTGTCTTTATAAGAGGAAGGAGAGAAACCAAAGCTATCTCTATTACATGAGAACACAGCAGGAAGGCAGCCATCTACAAGCTAGGAAGAGTGTTCTCACCAAGAGCCAAATTTGCCAGCATCTTAATCTTGGACTTCCCAACATCCAGAACTGTGAGAAATAAATATTTGTTGTTTAAATCACTCAATATATAGTATTTTGTTGTAGCATCTTGAGCAGACAACACAGTGCCCCTCCCCATGGAGTAAAGAATGTGTAAGAGCCAGTGGGATGGGGAAATACCCACCCAAAGCCCACATACTCTCATCCACACCATGTTTCTAATACCCAAACCACTCTAAACTCAATTCTATGGCTTGAAAGCAACCAATATAAAGATGCATTACCTTTAAAAGGAACAATATTGGGATAGACAGCTGATATCCCAAGAGAAACAATAGTAGCTTGTGGACAACAGAATGGTATATTTAAAATACTGAAATTAAATGACTGCCACTTTGTAATTCCATACTCAGCAAAAATATCCTTTAATAATGAAGACAAAAATAAGTTTCTATACAAAGACAGAGAATTTGTTGCTTGCAAGAGTGAGCTAAATAAAGACTCAAGGGAGTTCTGGTATAATGAAAATTATCTGATAGAATTAAGGGTATGCAGTAAGGAATAAAGACCACAGTGGGATCCCTGGGTGGCACAGCGGTTTGGCGCCTGCCTTTGGCCCAGGGCGCGATCCTGGAGACCCGGGATCGAATCCCACGTCTGGCTCCCGGTGCATGGAGCCTGTTTCTCCCTCTGCCTGTGTCTCTGCCTCTCTCTCTCTCTCTCTGTGTGACTATCATAAATAAATAAAAATTTAAAAAAAAAGGAATAAAGACCACAGTAAGAGAGGGAAATATGTGGACAGCCAGCAAGGCATATTGACTATACAAAAAGAGCAATGTCTTCTGTAATTTAAAATACATATCCAAAATTAAAATGTATGGTAACAACTAACATGAAAAACATCAAAGATGCTAGAATAAATGGAGGTTAAATATTCTAAGGATTGTCTGGGAGGAGGTGAAAGTACTAGCATATTAGATCCTAATAACTCAATAATTTATTTTTTAATATCTAGGAAAACCACTAAAAGAACAGAAAAAAAAACTTACAGAAAATAAAGAGAATATTAAAAATATTTGATGAATAAAAAAAAACTTGAAGAAAGGAGAGGTAAAGGTACCAAAAGTAGGTAACAAATGAAAAACATTAAGATTGTAAATATAAACCCAAATAATATCAAATGTAAATCGCCTGAATATTTCAAACAAAGACAAATATTCTTAGATGGATAAAACTTCAAAGTCATAGTTACAAGAGACAATTAAGATAAATTATAGAGAGGTTTGAATATTAAAGGATGGAGAAAAGATATGGAAACATTAGCCATAAAAAACCTGATGTAATATCAGATCTAAGGCACAAAACATTACTGGAGATGATTTCCTAAGGTCGATAGCCAAGAAGATAGAAAAATTTATATGGACCTAAAGATTACTTCAAAATACATAAATACAAAAACCAAAGAGATAAATTTATAAACAAAATGAGAGAATTTAACATGCCTCTCTTAGTAACTGGTAGAACAAGCAGACAAAAAATAGTAAGAATCTAGAATCTATTAACAACATGATGAACAAATCTGAGTCTAATAGAGGAAAATGAATTGAATATTGACAGAATCCCATTCTTTTCTAGTAGATAGGGAACTTTTATCAAAATTTGTGACAAGCTAGACTTTTTTTAAAAAAGATTTTATTTAGTCATTCATGAGAGACACAGAGAGATCAAGAGACATAGGCAGAGGGAGAAGCAGGCTCCTCGCAGGGAGCCCGATGTGGGACTCGATCCCAGACCCCAGGATCACACTCTGAGATGAAGGCAGACACTCAACCGCTGAGCCACCCAGGTGTCCCACAAGCTAGACCGTATAGTCTCAACCTACTTCAGTGTCTCCCCCTTGACACTATTGACATTTGGGCTTGATAAAATTCTTTGTTATGAGAGATTTTATGTGCATCATAGGTTGCTTGGCAGTATTCCTGGCCTCTATCCACTGGATGCCAGTAACAGCTCCCCTCTCCTAGTTATAATAGCACTCATCTCCAGATATTGCCAGATGTCCTCTGGGGGGCAAACTCATGACTGATTTAGAGTTCTTCTATGTTCTTCTAAAATAGTTTTATAGTTTAATGAAACCAGTAATCAATAACAAAAGATTATTAAAACTCCCCACAGTATGCAATTAGACAATACAGTTTAAATAACACAAGGCAAATAAATAATCAAAATGGAAATAAAAATATATTTTAAGTTGAATTGTGAGATAAGACTTATTAAAACTTACATGATGCAGCTCAAACTGTTCTTAAAATAAAATATATAGAATTAAATGTATAGGGATGCCTAGGTGGCTCAGTGGTTGAGTGTCTGCTTTTTGGCTCAGGGTGTGATCCTGAAATTCTGGGATTGAGTCCCACATGAAGATCCTGTGGGGAGCCTGCTTCTCTCTCTGCCTATGTCTCTGCCTCTCTCTCTGGTCTCTCATGAATAAATAAATAAAATCTTTTTTAAAAAAGAATTAAATGCATATATTAAAAAGAAGAAAATATAAATCCAAGATAGGAAGTCCAGGATTTACGGCCAAGAAGATTGGCAAATACTCTGCCCAAAAAGTAACTATAAAGCTGGACAAGATCAACAAGTAATATTATGCCACTACTCTAGAATTCTACCAAAGTCATAAATAACAATCTGGGATAAATTGTTGAATTCAGGATAAGAACAATGGGATTCTGTGGCATTCAGGCCTGGGGCTGTGGCTACTTCCATTACTACCTCCTCCAACAGGTGATGGGGAGATTCCACCAGGAGAAGGTAGGCCAGGAAGACCAGCAATTTTTCTGTGTGTAAGGCAAACAAGTGGCAAGGTCAATGGCTTCATTCTAGTAGCTTGAGGGTATAGTCCTGATTGGGACAAACATATTTTTAGCTGAGTCTATACACCTGGTCAGTGGAGACAGAGCACCTCCGAGCTATTCTCACACTCCTGGCTTACCCTGGGGATGCACACATAAAGTACAAGACTCAAAAGGAACTAGAGGACAATAAAACACAAGGCAGACTGAAAACATCCTGGATTTTTTAATGCCTCCTATTTAGAATATGTGAAGAACTCCTAAAACTCAATAAGACCAAAAATTCAAAAATACAGGTAAAGTATTTGAACAATCATTTCATCAAATGATATATAGAATTGGCTAATATGCACAAAAAAGTGCTTAATATAACACCATTAATTTTTAGAGAAATGCAGATTAAAATCATAATGAGATATCACTGTACACCAGCTAGAATGACTATACTCAAAAAGAAAGATAATACAAACTATTAATGAGAAGGTAGAAGCCTTACTCATTGCTGATGAGAATGCAAAATAGTACAGAAACTTCAGAAAACAATTTGGCAGTTTCTTTAAAAAATGAAGATAAATGTAGTATATGATCCATTATTTCTATTCCTAATAATCTACACAGAGAAATGAAAACATATGCCCACACGAAGACATGTACATTCATATTCAGAGCTGCACTAGTCATTTGTCCCTGATATTTGTAATTTGTGTCCTTTATCTTTTTCTTGATAAACCCTTAGGAAAATTGGTGAAGAAAAAAAAAAAAGAGGGCTCAGGTCACAAATAGCAGGAATAAATAAGGGAATGAAAATATAGAACCTAAACATTTGAAGGAAGAGATCATGAACAATTTATGCCAATAAATTTTAAAAACTAGATGAAACCCTCAATTTTAAAAAAGAAACTCACTAAAATTGACAAAGGAAGAAATAGAAAGTCTGATTATCCATTTGTTGGATAAAAAAATGAATTTCCAGCAAGAGTAGCCTTTAAGAATGAAGGTGAAATAAAAACATTCTCATATGAAGGAATACTATGAAATTTTGTTACCAGAAACAAGCCTGATCTAGAAGAATTGCTAAAGGAAGTTCTTCAGACAGAGGGACATAATAACAGAAGAAAACTTAAAACTCTGGAAGTAAAGGAAGAACAACAGAAATAACTAGGTAAATATAGGGGGCTATTCTTTCCCTACTGAGTTCTTTAAAAATGTATTTGTTCATTGAAATAAAAAATTAAAACATTGTCCCAAGGAGTTTTGATTTTATACAGATGTAATATATTAGACAACCATAACCAAAGAAGGGAGGATACAGGGACCTCTATTGTGGTACATTTCCTACATTACACACAATGTGGTAAAGTGTTGATTCTAAGTAGAATGCTAGAGATTAAGATTGTATTTTTTATTTTTTAGAAAGTATTTTTAAACTGAGGCATTCAACCACTGAGCCATCCAGGTACCCCAAGATTGTATTTTTTAATTCCTAGGGCAACAAATAGAAATTATATAAATATATTTAAAAACACAATATACAATTAAGTAGAATGCTGATAATATATGAAAACCCCAAAAAGGGCAGGAAAGAAGAAACAGAGGAATAAAAACCAGAAAACAATAAAATGGTAGATTTAAATCTAAACATATCAACATCACTAAATACTAGTGGTGTAAAAGATACCAAGTAAAAGACAAAGATCATCAAAATTGATAAATATATAACTGAAAGAAACTATAGAAACCATCTGGAACTATATAGAATATACATGGATTAAGAGTAAAAAGCATAAAAGTCTAGCTTGCCAATACTATTTTTTTAAAAAAACCTAGAACATTTATATTAGTATCTGACAAAGTAGAATTTAGAGGAGAAAAAAAGGATAAAGGTGGACAATGTATAATGACAAAATATCAATTTACCAAAAAGACATAATGATCGTAACTAGATATACAACTAACTACAGAACTTTAAAACTGACTACTGTGGGTTGAATTGCATTCTTCCCAAAAATGTATTCAGTAAACTCTAATCCAGTATAAATGGTGTCTTCTTAAGAAGAGAAGAGTGATGCCTGGGTGGCTCAGCGGTTGAGCATCTGCCTTTGGCTCAGGGCGTGATTCTGGGTCCGGGATCTAGTCCCACATCGGGCTCCCCTGCAGGGAACCTGCTTCTCCCTCTGCTTGTGTCTCTGCCTCTCTCTGTGTGTCTCTTAAGAATAAATAAATAAAATCTTGAAGAAGAAGAAGAAGAAGAAGAAGAAGAAGAAGAAGAAGAAGAAGAAGAAGAAGAAAGAAGAAGAAGAAGAAGAAGAAGAAGAAGAAGAAGAAGAAGAAGAAGAAGCAGAAGAAGAAGAAGAAGAAGAAGAAGAAGGAGAAGGAGGAGAAGGAGAAGAAGAAGAGGAGGAAGAAGAAGAAGAAGAAACACAATTGGAGGGGCACTGACTAGATCTGGGTGGTGGTATGGCTGTGTTCACTTTGTGGAAAATCCATTGAGCTCTACTATGTTGTACTTTGTGTATTTTGTGTTCTGCATATGTATCATATTTCAATAAAAATTCTATTTAAAATGTCTAAAAATAAATAATATGCCTGTTGTCATTATGCCCAAGTTGTATAGTCCTACAACACATTTTAGCTTCTATTCCAAACCAATAAATTGTATTCCAAACCAATAAATAAACAATAGGTATTTCGGTAGGTAGGTGGGTACGTAGGTGGATAGGTACCAGGTAGGTAGGCAGGTGTATGTGAGATAGGTATCCCCGGGACCCCCCTAGAGAGTACTCATTACATGTTTGGGCAGGAGAAAATACCTTGGTATTGGCATATAGTAAAAATATCTTCAGCAGTTCCAGGGAATAGCATTGAAAATAATAGAGTGGTAGTCTGAAGAGAAGGATGACTAATTGTAGTAATATGGAGGCTTTATAAAATTTAAAAAGCTATTACTAGTTTGGAAGTGTTGAGTTACTGTATTGTACACCTGAAACTAATATAACGCTGCATGCTAACTAACTGGAACTAAAATAAAAAACTGTTTTTAAAAGTTATTATTTTAATTCTTTGAACTTATTAACCTCAAAGGGACAGAAAAAACATAAAATATATTCAGAACATAGACAAATTATTCAATTGATAATGTAATTGATTCATTTGATTGCTACCATACTTTACCTTTATTATGCAGTTCAAGTAATAATTGTATACTACACATAATAAAATAGAAGTTCAGAAAGATAAAACAACATAGAAACAAAATAAAAAACCTGAATGAACCAACCAAACCAAAAAGCTAAATCTACCGAAATGATACTGTGGGGATATTTAATGTTAGATCAGAGGGTTCATTTCAGGAATGGGCCTTATGCATGTTTGAAACATGGGCCCTACTGGAGTTCCCCATGCCCGGAAAATTAACCATTAATTCATTCATTTATGTAGTCCTGCAATAAAGAGAAATGTGCCAGGATATAAAGCACTTATCATTTGCATCTGAAGAGCAAGCAGCACCACAGTCAGATACTTCACATCAGAAAGATGGGTGAGAGGAGAGGGAGACAAAAAGGTATTTTTAATTGTAGGACAATGACAAAATCAAGCTTCTTGCTACTGGTTGAATCTTCATTCCATGGAGTGTTTATCCACAGCAGCTGTTATGTTTTGTTTGTGTGTGTGTGTGTGTGTGTGTGTGTGTGCGCAGCGTGTGTGTGTGAGAGGGACTTGGGAAAAGTGGAAGCCTCTCCCTGTATCCAGTACCTGGGTGTGAGCTGTCAACTCATGCTTTGTCAGAATATCACCTCTCATCCCTGATCATCAAAGAAACATCATATATCCTAATCATGTCTGTTGATGTCTTTCACTATTATTGTCCCACTGGCCAACCAGGCATATTGTTAAATTTTGCAGGATCTCATTGCCATTTTGAGGATGTTGTTCTTTATATTAAGTATAATGAGAGTTTATTGAATAATTTTATCTTACACTGACAGGATCATATTTGTATTTTGCAATGAGTACTCTAACTATTAGATGTACTCACTGATAAGGAATGTGGGGTTCTTTAGGAAGTTCTTGAAGAAGTCCAGTAAGAGATGGTTCTGGCATAGACTAGAAGAGCGGTCAGCAAAGTATTTCTGTAAAGGACAAAGAGGTAAGTATTTTAAGCTTTGTCAGCCATATGGTCTCTAGCGAAACTACTCTACTCAAAATGGTCACGGACAACATATTAACAAATGGGTGTGTCTGTGATCCCATAAAACTTGGTTTACAAAAACAGGAGGTGGGCTGGATTTGGCCTGCAGACCAAAGTTTGTTAATCCTGAACTAGAATGATAGTAAGGGAGGCATGTGGCTTTAAGACATGCTTAAGAAATAAATCAGATCTTTCTGAGAGATCTGATGTGGAGAAAAAAAGCAAGTGGGGTGGGTGATGACCCCTAGATAGGAGTCAACTTTGTAGATTTAGTGGAGGCCCTTCTTACTCTATCCCCACTCTTCCTCCCATCCATATGTCGTCCTCATTAGTTGTTGTTTTTGTCTGTCCATCACATTTGAACACCTTTCCCATGCTTACAGTGTTTCTACCTATGAATCCTCACTACCCTACAGTAAATGCCAAAAACTTGGTTTTCCAGTTTCCTGGCAGTGTGGGCATGTGACTTAGGCTCCACTGGTCAGATGTTTATATGTAATACTCTGATTTGGAACCTAGGGACTCAGTTAAGCACACGCCAGCCAGACACTCCACTCTGAAGGGATAGAAGGAGAGATGTCCCAGAGATAGCAGTGACTGAGACTAGTGATGTGTCCTAACTCAACATCAGGGCTGTGCATGAGCTGCCAGCCTGGGCCAGGTGGTAGTGATGCCCTCACTGACATAGCTCATGATGAAGGAGGCTATGTTTCCCTGAAGCACCTCCAAACCTGGTTCTCTGGCTCTCTCCCAGATACTCTGTGAGTCACGTAACAGGCTCTAATAAAACATGCTCTTTTCCCTCTTGAACTAGCTAGACTAGGTCCTGCTGTCTATAACTAAGAACATTCACTGGTTCCCTGCTTCAAGTCTCCCTCAACCCTCTCTCTGGGCAAGAGAGAATTCCATAGAAGTTCCTGAACCAGGGGATCCCTGGGTGGCTCAGCGGTTTAGCGCCCCCTTCAGCCCAGAGCGTGATCCTGGAGAACCGGGATCCTGCATCAGGCTCCCTGCATGGAGCCTGCTTCTCCCTCTGCCTGTGTCTCTGACTCTCTCTCTCTCTCTCTCTCATGAATAAATAAATAAAATCTTTTTTAAAAAAGTTCCTGAACCATTCTTTCTATGAAGCATCTTTTCATCTCATCAGGGCTCTAAGAGTTGCACAAGCAAAAAGATTTTAAAACCCAAATAAGGGATCCCTGGGTGGCGCAACAGTTTGGCGCCTGCCTTTGGCCCAGGGCGCGATCCTGGAGACCCGGGATCGAATCCCACATCGGGCTCCCGGTGCATGGAGCCTGCTTCTTCCTCAGCCTGTGTCTCTGCCTCTCTCTCTCTCTCTGTGACTATCATAAATAATAAAATTTAAAAAAAAAAATAAATAAAAATAAAACCCAAATAAAAGGAGAATCATTAATAATCAAGCCCTAAGTTGAGAGAAGAAAATAGTAAGCTTGAAATCAAGTTTTCAAGCTCTGTTCAGTGGCAGTATCATCTCCAATGAGGTTTATCCGAGGCGTGATTATTGCTAATTGAAATCAAGTTTTCAAAAATAAAGTTAATAAGGATGGCAGTGGATAAGAGAGGAGAAAGGCAGTGCAGGCTGGAGGAAGTCCATAGTCAGGACCTCAGAGGCAAGGAGGAGACTGGTCTACTGTGTGTACAGTTTGGGTGGGGACACAGATCATGTGGCATACAGATGCGCAATGCCAGATCATGCTAGAGAAGCCTTGAAACGTATCTGTGCAAGGGAGGACTGTCCCAGTGCAGCACCCCCTATGACTGCTGACCTAAAATTACTTCCCACTGCTTCTCCTTCCTGGCCTTTGTACATGCTGTTCCCTTTGCATGGCTCATTGTAGGTGCTCAACCAATATTTGTTCAATGAATGAATGAGTGAATGAATACGAAAATGAAGAATCGATGCAAGAAAGCCGACATGGCTGACATTGGACCAGAGCAGTGAGGCTGAGTGCAGCCTGGGCCAAGGAAGGAGGGGCCTGAATTACAGCTCCCCTGATGCCCCCCCCCCCCCCCAGAACTACAGAGAAAGAGATGACAATGAATGGGCTACCACAAGAGAGTGTGAGTCAACAACACACTGGACAAACCTATGTTTTATGGAAGACCTGTCACCTTTGATTTTGCTGACTGATGCTGAGGGACTCAAACCAATAGAGTTCAAAGCATGAACATTGGAAGAACAATCATGAGATTCCTTGCAGAGGTTGGTGCCTCCCCAACACATCTCTAGAAGAATTTAGAGCAATTCTTGTCAAAAGATGGTTCCTTTCTCATATCATGTTGCTGACAAATGGCAAAATCAAATGTCAGCAAAACAACTTCCTTTGTGGGTGAATGGTTTCACGATCCATAATGCATGTTCACATGGCCATGATTAAGGGTAAGACTTAACATCAAGGCTAAGACCAGGTAATTAATCAAAACCCTGATACATTTCTACAAACCTGTGAACAGTGCATTGGACTGCACATTGTGGTTGATCCGGGACTTTCTATTCAAATGGGACAGGCCATATAGCTCATATATTTCAAGACAATATGCGGTGGGAGTGTAAAAATGTCATTAAGAGGAAAGTGACTTGAAGACTGAGGCCAGAGGTCTCATTTCACCCAAACTTGTGCTGCAAATTGTAGATTCAGCCTCCTACTCAAGGATATGTTTAAGAAAAATATTTTAAAAATGTAAAACTTAACTAAGCTCATGGACAATATAAACACTTAGCTATGGTAAGTTTGAATATAAAATAAAGAATGAAGAAGGGATCTCTTATTGAGCTCACAGCTCAGACTATTTGGAACAGTTTTGGACACCTGATTGAAGCCTTTCAATTAGAAACAGTGTCTGCAGAAGTTCGTCCTTTATATCCAGGATACACAGCATGGGGTTCCCCGCCACCCCCCACCCCCGCTCTGACACCTTATCGGGTGTTTGTGTGTATAATCCTCAGGGACAATGCCTCTGATCCACTGAATCATTATCTTGGTGTCAAAAGAATAGGTCCTGGAAGCATAATCATATTCCTAAAAATTTACTTTTCTGTATGTTGATGTTCCAAGTATAGCTTTCCAATGGGAGGAACACAAGGCTGTGAACATCACAAGCTCTGGGAAAGAATCAGAGTGCTAAGGAAAAAGGAGAAATGTCTCAGTGAAAACTGGTGAAGTATCACTTTAGAGTTTTATGTGGCAGGTAATAGAGAATCATGGAAGGAGCACAGGTTTTAGACTCAGATCCACCCAAGCTCCAATGCTGTGTGACCTTGGATGTATGATTTGTCCTCTCCAAGGCAGCTTCCTCATCAGTATGACAGAGTATTAAAACCAGCCTCAGAGAGACACACACAATGCCATGTACTTATCTTCATAATTATGATAGATACTGTTACGGTTGTTGTTATTACTCTTTCCACCATCTTGCCTACAATATAGGCAGTCTAGAAATGTGTTCCTCCCCTCAACAAGTCCCCCAGAAAATGAGATTTTTTTCAGGGTTGCTTAACCCTTTCACTCTCAGACTAACTTGTGGTGTCCTACCCTCATGGCTCAGTGGTGCTGCATCTGAATTTCCACAGGAAAATAGCTACCCTTGACAGACTGTCTCCTTTGGGTCAGGTCTGTGCTTGACCCTAGAGGAATGGAGAGGAACAAGATTCCTGGAGCTCCCAGGCATTCAGGAAAGAGACAGAAAACAGATCTCTCACTGTGACATGTGGTAGAGAGGGGGTTCCAAGAATACCAGGACGTAGAGTCAGAGAATGCTTTCTGGAAAATGGCAGTCAGAAGAGTGTGCCTGTCTTAAAGGTTGGCACTGGCTCTGCTGTGCCTCAGTGTCCCAGGAAGTGCTTTATTCAGCCTCTCCTAGGCTCTTTCTCTCCTCAGTCAGAGTGTCTTCTTTAGGTCCCCGGTCACCTAGAACTCATCATGCCTTCAGGAGTCTTGCTCACATAATACTTACGAATTATATGGAAACTTGGGATGATTGAAACTTATGGCACTCTAATAAAGAGCAATAGTGATGTGGGACTTGAGGGACTTTTCAAGATTAGATGTAGGGTCCAGGGGAGAGTCACCTGCTATGTAAGCAAGCTTTCTTGGTCTACCACACAGTGTCTTGGATACCTAGCCAATTGCTGGAACATATCATGGTCTCAGTGCTCTAGCTCTGGGTCAGCAGGAAGCCATAAGTTGCCTCAAAGAGAAAGTCCTCCCCCTACCATAGAGCGCTTGACTTGGATTTTGCCTAGAAGAATATTTACAGGGAATAGCACAGGTGCCACTTATGCAAATTCTACAGTGAATTACAATGAATTCCAGAGATTCATTACCCCCTCAGCTAGACCTAAGACATCCTCCACATGCTATTTCCAAAGAGCAGGGCCTCAGAGTAGCCAGGACCCTTCCCACCCTAGGCCACCACTGCCTATTGATGGAAGGAGCTCATGACATACCCACATCTCTCATGTTTCTTGTCCCACCTTTTTATCTGGGATCTTTGTTCTACCTGTGTTTCTCATAACCTGGGATTCTGGTATCCCCCATGGTGAGTATATGGTTTCATGCAAATCAGAGTCTGGGAAATGAATCATCACCCCAGCTTTGAGTGTGGGAGGGAGTGGGGCAGGGCTGAGGTTACAGCAAAAATCCCATTGCTGGAACCAGAGGCAAAGTATCTTGTTCTACACACCCTCAACATAGTCACGTTGGCCTCATATTATAAAATGATAGAGTACAACATGGTTAAATACATCACTGATTTGCCAATAATAGGTATTGGTGTATAAGTCTAACTGGTGGTGCAGCTGCCGGAGGTATTGATTTTACTGTCTAATGGTTGAGAGAGATGTTATCTTGATTAATTAGAAGTCAAAAACAAATGCATCTTCTATTAAATCTCTTGTGGCATTCACCTGAAAAAAATTCTACACGTGTCTTAAAAATGTCGGAAACCTAAAAGGACAGGGTGAGGAGAGAGCAAACCACCCCTTCCGCCACCTGTCCTGAGTGAAGATAATGTCTGTGAGTTCTGGGCAAGCTGATGTGAGCTTATCGACCCGAAGGAAAGGGGGGTGCCCATCCTTCTCTTCTTTCCAACTGCAGCCTTAAATTCAGAAATTAAAAAGAGAAAGTACCACTGAATATAACACTTTCCCTGGAGTTACATACTACAGTCTTTCGGGGTTTGGCTGGACATAGACATTTCGCTTACCCTGCTATCCCAAAGACTGGCAGAGTGTTGGGTGCAGGACTTCCTCCACAGGAAGAATTTTAGAAGCACCCAAGGGATAATTTCCGGAAGCCATGAATAGAGTGCTAACCAGTATTATTCTTAGAGATGAAAGGCATATGCATATCATCTGCATGATTGCTAAATTTTGCTCAAAGTATATTTTTACATTAAAAAAATCAAATGAATTTTAGAAACAAATATTACTTAGGTTTTTAGTGATCTTAAAAAAAATATTTTTTGCCCTTACTATACCAATCCATATGGCATGATAAACCATAATATAACATAAAGCTGTAATGAAGGTTGATCTTTTGGATTTGCAAGCTGATTTTTATAAAACAATATACATTGGGTGGCTGTTGTTTTTCCACATTTTTCTTTAGGATCTCAAAGTTTCTTCTTTCTTCAACTTGAACATTGCCTCCATCAATGAAACTGAAGGTGAACCTACATGCCATTGTGGGTGTGGCAAGAAGCTGAGTTACGAGCACATTTGGAAAATATTCCTAACTATCTGTGCTGAAATGTAACTGCTCTGCCATTTATTAACTATTTGACATTGGGAAAATGATATGGCATTTCTAAGCCAACATCCTATTTGTTGTCGTGATTTATACATCAAATATCTATTAACAACTATTTATTGAAGGGAGGAGAATACAGTGGTGAACAAGAGATACCTGGTCCCTGCTCATATTGAAGTTGTAGTTGTGCCATTCTGAATGGGATAATGTATGGAAAAGGACTTTGCAGTCTATGATCTGCTTACTAACTGTAAGATACTATTTCTATTTGCATTGCAATTGCTGGATGATTTCTCTCTTCAACAGGACTAAGCTTAAGCCATCCTATGTCATGTTGTAAAATGTCTATTTGAAAGTCTAAGCTACAGAATTTGAAAGACTGCCAAGTTCACTTTATTTTTTTTAAGGACATTTTTCTAGCTAGGAGAGAAATTTTTACCTGCAGAGCTCAGATTAAAGAACAGTCACTTGGGTCAAGGTCACCTTGTTACGGACCCCAAGAGGGATCCCTCCTCTACATTGACTCTGAATCTATTTTTCTTGCCAAGTGTCAGGATGCTACTCTTTCTCCAAATGCTTCTTCAATCTCCTTGCCATTCCTCAATTTCCACATGAGCCAGATCAGATCAAAGCAGATGTTGGCTTGAAGTTAATTTGTCCATTCAACTAATTGACAATTCCTGAGGTCCCACTGTGGGCCCAGGCTCTGGGCCACGAGGTAGGGACACAGGAGATTCTTCTGCCCTCGTGGGGCTCACTGGTTTAGATGAAGGTCTTCAGAAAAATCCTAATTTCCTCCTTTTTTGGCAATATTGAGAGAGAAGTACAGAAATGAAAACTTGGCTGCCTGGGGATGGTGAGGTAGGGGTGGGGGAGGGAACTTGCATAAAATCTTTCTCCTGATCCACCTATTTCAGCAACTTTATACAATCAGTGGGAAAAAAAAATGGCCTAAGAAAGCTACCCTCAGCACCCCACACTTTATAAGCACAGAGTGATTTAAAAGATCCAATTTTTAGAGCTTCATGTTAGTTTTATGTGGAAGTTTCCAAGGAGTTTACCAGGAGAAAAAAAAAAAGGTATAAAGTGTCCATAGTTTAGATGTTCAATTATCCCCTTCCTTCTAGTGGGGAAGCACTTCATAAGTGGGAAACTCCTTTTCTCTGACCAACTGAAATCATTCCCTGAAAATAAGAAGCACAAATTCCTCCTCAAGAAGCCGAGACATGTATGAGTCTTGCTCCTAGGCAGGCCTAATTTGCACCCCATCATCTATTCACATCTGAGTAAATCTTCACTAAGGGAAGCTCTTAGTCCATTCAGTTAATGAGCAGTGACAATAGCAACCTTGGGAACCTACACGTTTTCTCCAATTCCCGTGGGATATTTGTTTGGCCATGGTTAATGGCAAGTGGCTTTTGATACTTAAGTGTTCATCTTCTTGGGCATATTCAATTATATTAACATAATTCTTCCATGGGGATCATCCAGTCAAACCCATTATCTCATGGAAGAAGAAATTGAGGCCTGGCGATGAAAATAATTTTCCCAAGATCAGTAAAGATGTAAAAGTACCCATGACAGGAATTATTTCTCTGTGTCTATTGAAAACTCACTTCTTCTTCAAGACCCAATTTAGGGGCATCCAGGTGGCTCAGTGGTTGAGCATCTGGGTTTGGCTCAGGTCCTGATCCTGGGGTCCTGGAATCGAGTCCCACATCGGGCTCCCCACGAGAAGCCTGCTTCTCCCTCCGCTTATGTCTCTGCCTCTCTCTCTGCATCTCTCATGAATAAATAAATAAAATCTTAAAAAAATAAAAGACCCAATTTAAGCCCTACCTCTTCCAAGACCCAATCCCTGAGCCCTGTTCCTCCCCTGTGTATGGGCTGTACTTTCTTCTCCTTTTTTTGCCTGCTGGCTCCTTCTCATCCTTCTGGACTCATTGTCAATGGCACTTCATCTGAGAACTCCTCTCTGATTACCCAAACTAAATTAGATCTCTCCCCATATTTTCTCTGAGGACACTCAATTATTTTTCTCTCATAATACTCATTTTTGTGGTTGTGTTTGTATAACGTCTGACTCTCTCACAGATTCAAAGCCCCGTGAAGGTAAGAATTCATATCTACGTGGTTCATCAAATTAGATCTTCCACTTAGTCTTGTGCCTGCCCCAGAATAGATTCTCCTTCAAATGAATGAATACAAGAACCTCCTACCTTCATGTTGTATGTCTCCATGGGCTCTGGTAGTATGTGCTTTCTTCCTTACTTAATGCTTAATATTTGGTCATGTATGGATTTTTTTCTTATAATTTCACATTTTTGAGTGTTACTCTTTCTGGTAATATTATTCGCTAGTTATTAGTAACTAAATATCTAGTATTTATTACTTGTCTTACCTTTATTAAAAAAAATTTATCCTTAAACAATTTTAGAGGTGGGGAAGCAGAGAGACCAAAAGCACTGGTAATGCTGGGCCGGCATGAAAAGTTGCCTCATACTTAAGGGAATCAGCCATCCCAGTTTGCCTAGAACTGTCTCTAAGTTGCCACTGAAGTTTCCATGACCCATGAAATCCCTCAGTCCTGAGTCAATTGGGACAGTCACCCTATTTACACTCCTTTGCAGATCAAGTTTCACAGTGTTAAGCCCTGGATCAGTCCTTATAATTGCAGATTATCAACCCTCTGTGTGAAAACGAAGTCCATTTTCTAGCTATACAAGTGTTTGGTATTTAAAGTCAGAATATTAGGTGGTGGTTAAGTATTTCGGGTTATAAAAATGGAGTTCAAATTTTACACAATTTTTCTTCTCTCGTTTGCCTTACACTAACATGAAAGTTGAATGGTGGAAGGCCTACTGATGACTATGTCTTTGTAGGCATAGTAGCTGATGCCCTCTTCCACATTTTGAAGAGTCTTCTACTGGAACCCTTCTCCCCTAGGGTTCTGGTCCTTGCGCCAGCTGGGAAATAAGGAATTTTGATGATATGGAGATCTATATCTATATAATAAAAGAATATATATATAATCATGAGATATATGGAGATATATCTATAGATATAGATATAGATATAGATATAGATATATACACACATATATATGTGTACCTACAAGGCTGAGTCTGAACTCAGGAGGAAAGTTGGGAAAGTTGGGAATCCATATTGGTCTCTTACCTCCTATAGACTTCTGGCTTTGAAGGGGGGGTGGGCTGCAGGAGAAGCTGGCCCCACATATCATGCTGGCACCTCTTCAAGGTGTTGGAAAAGCTGAAGCAGATGATTGAGCTGATGGAGATGCTGTGAGCTTGACATCTGTTCCATGCCAATCAGATATGCCAGCAGATAAGTGGCAATGTAGGACTGCCTCCCCTGGCCCCTGGAGAGTAAAAGAATATAGCCACACCTCTAATGTCCCCTTCTAAATCTCATACAAAATGTCTCAAGTGGCATTAACTTGGGACTATGCAGGGAAGGGAATTCTAGGAAATGTGCAGCTTAGCCTAGCTGATACAATACAAATCCACCTCAGCCCACCCCTTGTCGACTTGGCTTCCATAAGTGGCCCTTTCAGCCATAAACGAAGACAATATCAAAATTACGTGGGAGATCACAATGCACCTAATACCATCCTAGGGATTGCACAATCTCAAAGGCCTTCTAAGATGTTTCTTGAAGCAAGCTGTCCCCAGTGACTTTTTGGCTCCAAAGCCCATACACAGTCCATCCTGTCCTTGTCACCGTACTTTTGCAGCAATCAGACAGGATTCTTGTTTATTCAGTGTCTTTATAATTTTTCTAAATTTTTCCTACCAAGCCTCGACTGGGAAGTAGCCTGGGGTTATTCAGTCCATGTTGCAGGTTTGGATTTGGGGAGTTTGTGTACTGTAAGGTCCAAGTGGAGGGACTTGAATTCTATCTGCCTGACTTTCCTCCCAACTGCGCAACTGTATACACGGGGGCCCTTCTTTTCTGAAGCTCTTTCTTTCTTAAAAAGGGAAGGGAGAAGAAATGTGTGGGAAATATCAGAAAGGGAGACAGAATATAAAGACTCCTAACTCTGGGAAACGAACTAGGGGTGGTGGAAGGGGAGGTGGGCGGGGGGTGGGGGTGAATGGGCGATGAGCACTGAGGGGGGCACTTGACAGAATGAGCACTGGGTATTATTCTGTATGTTGGTAAATTGAACACCAATAAAAAATAAATTTATTAAAAAAAACAATACTGTAAAAAAAAAAGAGAATGAATTTTGCCAGTTTATTTCGGACAGCACAACATAGAGCAAAATACCTGTGGCGGAGAAGGAAAACCAGGTGGTATTTCCAAAGGAGAGGTGCTTCTTTCTACCAGCACTTTCCATCCTTCTTTTAACTATAGGGTTTCCCCCAGGGTTCCCAAATGCTTTGAGAAAAGGCTCCTCATGCTTGTTTGTGTGCATGCCTTGTCTTCCAAACTAGCCTGCCTGTCCCTAAAGCAGGAAGGATACCCTGTTTGTCCTCTTGCACCTGCCCCAAGTGTGCCACAGCGAGGGTCCCCACTCTCCAAAGCAATGCCCAGCAGAGGAGGTGTTGTGCCTGCACCGTGTTCTATAAAATCCGTTTGCAAAATGAACCTTGGACATGAGTACAATTTACATGGTGAAATCACAAAGGGGCTTTGGGATAAGACACTCCACCTGGTCTTCCTAAAATGGGCCCTCGCCGTGAGCCTCCCCCAAAGCCCCACAGCGACCGTGTTTCCCCAGGCTCCGTGTCAGCCCCTGAGCTGGCCATGGTGCTGCTTAAGGAGAGCTTGGCTAATTCAGTCAGCTCGGCTCTCTCTGCCCGGCTCTGACTGACAGCCCGGGCCCCTGCTCATCCCTGAAAACTAGCATCAGGGAATGACATACAGTTTGATAACATAAGATGCTTAGGTTTTTTGGCTCAAGTGAGATGTTCAGAGCTAATAGCCCTGTGAGCTGAGTTTTAGCTGCGATCTGCACCTTGAGATATCCGTTATGTCTGGCTCAGGAAAAAGGGAAAAGAATGAGAGCTTATTTCTAGAAAGGTTTCCGATGAGCAGCATTTGTCATTGAAGGGGAAGATGGGTATAATTAGCTTGTCAGTCTAGTTTGGGCTGAGCAGGCTGTCTCTGCTAAGAAAGATGGACTAACTGCCAGAGCCACTGACAGGCAGTCGATAGCGCAGCAATTAATGTCATAAATAATTCCAGAACCAATTACATCAAAATGGACTCAGAGCTTTAAAAAGGTACAGAATTCTCTTATTCTTCCTGCTAACAGCAAGAAACAGCTTTCATTTTTCTCTGTAATTACTTTTCATTGTATATAGCAATACAGCTGAGCTTTTCTGTCCATAGTTAAGCCTCGTCTCTTCCCCCACCGCCAGGCTCCCTCCTTCCCCCCACAGCACCGGCTGTTAAAGCAGTGGGGTGAATGTCTAATCTTTTAACTTGGCTGTTGCTGGAGAACTCCAGCTACACCTAAATGATTAAGAGCCAAGTTTTCGAAAATGTCATGGACAATGACAGCAGAGTGCCCCAAACAATGGCATTTGGAAATGAAGACATTTGTGAAATAAATGGATTTGTCTTATTATTTTAAAGGTTGCTGTGACTTTGCTTACACTGAATTTATTGATTCCCCCCCCCCTTTTTGCTTCTCCTTTTCCTTCTTCTTTTTCTTCCCCTCCTCTTTCTGTATAGTCGCAAGCGCAGAAGGCAGGCCAACCCATTCCCTCCACACAGGAAACGCGATTCAATACTGCCCATGTGGGCTAATGGGCATTTTTTTTTTTAAAGAAGGACGATCTGTCTCTTTAGCATAGCATTTTGCTTAAAAGCTATTCTCTTGAGCTGTCTCAACTCTGCAGCTCGTTCTCTATGCATTACAGTACATATGTAGATAACACAAAGGCTATTATACACATAATAGCAACGACATACCAGATACCACTGGTGCTAATAGTCTTTTTTTTTTTCTCCTTTTTGCTCTGTCCCCATCAGTTGCTTCCATGGCTGGTTTAGCGAAACGAGAAGATTGTGAGAAAGCAAATTACTGTAGTATTCATTCACAGCTTTGTTCTGGGCCTGACAAACATTTCCAACTTTTCAACCATGGTGGCATTTACTCCAGAGGGACCAGGGTAAATGGCTCAGGAAGCTCCCACCGCTTCGAAACCAGAAACAGCTGCTGGTGTTGCTTGCAGTTTGCTGAGTGTGCTCTGGCTTTGAGCTTCCTGCAGCTTATGGCTCTCCCTTTAGCAGTAGGTGTCACTGCGGTGAGTGGTAATTACAGCGGAAGATTTTAGAGGACACGGGATAATTAGGCCAGCCTGCGCAGGCATAAACACTGACATTTACCATATTAAAAACTGGAGATGTCGGCATTTTCGTCCCTCCCAAGACCACAACAATAGCAACCTCCCCAACAAAGACGAGTTTTCAAGAGAACAAAGGGTCTTTGCGTTTGGGGGAGTTTGACTGGGTGCCTGGTGCTTTGCAGTTGGTCCTGGATGGGTTCTGCTGACCACTCAGAAAAGGACCCAGCTGAGGTTATGAGGCTCATGTTCTGCACTCCTGCTCCTGCCCCCTTGGATGTGCAGAATGTCATATCCTTGGTTTGAAAGGTGGAGGGGGAGGTGGTAGAGCATGATAAATGACACATGCAGAAAGCACCTCTCTCCTTCCACTTTGGGCTGGATGCAGGTAAACTCACTCCTCTTCACCTGAGCCTGGCAATAACACCAGGTATGTTTCCTGGTTCTTTGGCAAGTGACAGTCAGGCAGTAGGAAGGTAGATGACCTCAAATCCCAAACCATCCCTCTAAGGGCTGAGGTTGTTGAGATGTCCCTCAACCTCCATCCCAAATAGAAAGGGAACTAGTACCTAAAGACAAGGTCAATAGTACCTGGGCTGCAGCTGAAACTTCAGTAAGGGAGTCCCTTCTGAAAGATACCAGGCTGCTTCAAGGGCAAAGTGGAAGAATCAGAAAAACCTGGGTTTGAAGCCTGACTACTTTCCTATTAAAGGACCCTGGATAACTCAGACCTACAGTTTTCCCTTCCATAAAATGAAACAAACTGCCCAGCCAATAGGGTTGTTTTAAGGATAAAATAAATGCACACATATAAAGCATTGAGCACACAGGAAGAGTTTGAGAAAATGATCCATAAAAAAGGTAGGAAGCATTTGGCCAAATGGTAAAATTCTTTATGTTTGCAAAAGTCCATTTGCCCCAAATTGGCAACAGTGCTTGAGGATGATTCCCCAACAGAAGAGAGAAAGCTCAAGCCCAAACTGTCTCTTCTTGGGAGAGATGGCAACGATCAAATAAGGAACCCTAGGTACTCTCTTGACCCAAGACTCGGAGAGATGTTTGTACCAGATAAAGTGGTGTGAATTAGTTCTCACATTTGTTCCCTCACCAACCCTGCAGATAGAAGAGTGGACTTCCCTCAGGTTGAGACCACACACTAGCCTTTAGGATGGGAACTTCTCAGTATGGTCCAGGTTTAAAATATCATCCTAAATATGGAGGCCCTCGTGGTCACACAAATTCTATTTTTCTTGAGGTGGGTTGTAGGGAACGGGTTCATGGAGCCTTGTGGTCCGGGAGAGTAAAACAGTGTGGAACTATGGAAAGACCTGGAAGCCTTGTTCCTTCCAGGTGACTATATGCTAACCCTGGGCAGATTATTCAACCATTTGAGCATGAATATCTTCACTTATAAATGAGGGAAAGTAACTTACCTCCGCCCACTAATGCTGTGGGAAGAGTAAATGAGATAGCTCAGAGTTCTCCCAGGAGTTTGTGAGAACTGATGTCAGATGGTGTGTAAATATGAAGTGCTTCTTTATTGATAATATTCATGGTACCCCAGGGAGCTTTCTGGATGTGGCTATTCCCCTTTGCAAGACGTTGGGCTCTGAGTTCCTTGTTTTGACCTAAGCAACAATGCAATCCTGCAAGGTCAACAGCAACAAGTACTAGCAAGCTGAACTGGAGATGGGTCTTGCTCTGCCAGCTGTTTTTTCCAAATTAAAAATAAGCCCAATAAATTTATTTCAACTACTTGTAATAGTCAGCCGAGAAGTGTGTGGACACATAAAAATCAGAATTTCCAGAATATTTCAGTGACTTGTAAAAGAGTAGAACCGCGAACTTTAAATGGTAACCATCTTGGACAATTTGGCCTGACTGGAAATACACATCTCCACAGCAGAATGGAGAGGTGGGTCCAACGGTCATTTGTACTAAGCAAAAGTTGACTTGTACAGGGAGGGTCAAGGCAAGATTTGTGGTTAAGAAAAAAACATATGACATATGAGCAGCCTTTGGGACTGGGGTGGTCTTTTGAGATAGTGTCTGAGATGGTCCCAGAGCCATGTTCCCTGTGGTCCTCCTTGCTCTGATAATATTTTCTTCTGTAATTTAGAACCGTAGGCAAACATACCGCTTTCTCTCTTCCTTGGCTCTAAGGGAGCTAAATTCTTGTCCACTCTATAGGGATTATGGGTAATTGGGCAAGCACAAGGGTTTTGGAGTCAAACAAACTTGGATTCAAATTCTAGTCCCACTACTTCTGTGCTTTATAACTTTGGACAAACTAATAGATCTTAGTTTTGTTTTTCTTTTCTTTTTTCTTCCTTGTTTGTTTTTCTTGGTATAGTGTGTTTAGTAATACACAATTCATAAGGTTTTAGGGTAAATTATATAACATCCAACAAGGCAATCATGATAGTAGCTATACTAGTAGAAGTTATAGTTGTAGAGTGTAGTAGTAATAATAATAATAATAATAATAATAATAATAATGGTAGTAGAAGATACTGTTTTAGACTCTTAATAAAGTCATGGATAGAAGTGATCAGAGCTAGAATTCCAACCCATTTTCTGACTTTAAAGCCTCTTTTGAACATCTGGAACACAATAATCTATGATTATTGGTTTCCTTATTACTTGATTTGGATGCCAGTCCTAGGTCTTGTGATTGAATTTTGGAATTATTTGAGACATCTGGATCCTCTGTTGGGCTCTTCTTCCTCCCAGGGCTCTTCCAGGGGGACAGATGGAATTTCAACACCATTGCCAACTTCGGCTCTCTCTACTTAGAGGATTAGGAAATGGTTCTGGTGGAGATGCTGGCCATGGTGTTGCTGAAGATGCATAGAGGTATGTGTAAAGCTCCAGGCCTGGACTCAGAGATACTGCAGAGTATTGGACATTCACATTTACTAAACTCTTTAATTTGTTTTACTTTCTGTATAATTAAGAAAATCTCCAGAGCCTACTCCTATCCCCACCCCAGCCAGTCTCTCTATCATTTTTCTCATCCTCCTGGTCTTTGTCTTCTTAATTCCCCAGCCATTAAAGGTGGGTACTTTTTGGTATGATCCCAAGTGTGAAGGGAACATGGAAACCACCCAGCAAATATTTTTTGAGTGAATGAAAGATTTTGATTTAGCTAGAACATTTTGAAATATCACATGTTCAAAGATCTTCTCTCGGGATGAGGAAACCCAACTTTTCCACGAGATAACACACCCCAACCTCTAAAGTTTCAGGTTAAATTTAATTCTCTTAAATCATCAGATCTATTCCTACCAGAAGCAATTCAAATGTGTCTCCCTGTTGAGCTTCCTATAAGCTCTGGCTTCTGGTAGCTGATTAAAACTACATTTTTTTTGAGGGATAGAAAGGGGAGAAAAAAGGAGAGCTTACTATTCCCATTTACTTTTTGTTGTTTTGAAACCTGTTTTCACACTGTATGTCATATGTATTTTGGATTTTGAGGACTAATGGGAAAGCATTGTAGGGCTCTCTTTGAATATAGATTTCTTCAATAAAGCTTTGTGTCATCTATAGATTTAATAAGTGTGCCTTCATTGCCATCATTCAAGTCTTCAAAAAGAAGAATATCAACAAAAGCATTTTGAAAAGTTATCTTTTTGTATCACCTACGATACAATACTTATACATATAATTACATTGAGTATAAACATTGACTACTACCTACACATATTTTCTATGCTTCCCAACTAGGAAAAATCCAAATCTATGGGGCCTTGTTGTTGTTTTAAATAGTAACTTTTCCCTTTTTTTTTTTAACCATCACTATCTAGGCACAATCTCATCATAATCAAGCATAAATAATTTATGTTCTTCTTTTTTTTTTTTAATAATTTATCTTCTAATAGAGTCAGCTTCTACAATGGCATCTCTCTGAATGGGCACCCTAGAGTCGATACTTGAATTTTTAGCAAATGAAGATTGCAGCAGCAGCACCCAAGAACAGGAAGTAGGATCCAAGCATCTCATGAACCTGTCATGGTGAGTAAGGGAGACAACCCCATTTTGAGCCTATCAGTGATAAACAGAATACAGTTGAAATCTGGGCTTTCAAACAATTTATCTCCCAACTATTTTGACTTTGCTGCTGCTTGTGAATTTCAGCTTGATTTGATCATATATTTTTAAGAATTAAGAAGACATCTCAAAAATTAAATTTAGAAATGTTATATTTCTTATACTGAACAAACTGTGTTCAGGTTTGAAAAACAAAGAAGCATTTAACAGGAAATGCTATGAAAAGGAAGGTAGACAGACATAGGATAGAACAAAGTGCTCTTTCCTCTAGTCTCGAGGGGGCAGACATTCTAGATTCCTCATGACATTAGATGAGCCCTTAACCTAGCAATGTTGGAAGCCAATTATGTGAGCCAGTAAATGGACTTGAACTGGGTTTCTGTCTCTTGTGGCTGAAAATGACCCGATCTAGTATCAAATAACTCCCTTTCCTGTGTAACTTTCATCATCTTTCCTACTTCTTTTCTCTTTCTTTGCTCAAGACAATGTCTCACCCTTTTATGCCCTTAGGAAATCTGCAATTTCACTTACCACCATACTTTATATTATTGATAGTTTTGTGTCTACACTTGGTTTTTATCAGTAAGTTGTAAGTTCATGGGAAGTAAGATTATATACTTGTTTGAATTACACATAGCATAATTTCCTTATGTACAGTAGATGTTCACTGAGCATTTGGAAACGAGGATTAATGGCAGATTCAAGGAAAAGTTCCCATTGCCAAAGGGTTAGTGAAGTCTGCATTCATTAGTTTATACATCAGATATTTATTAGATATTTACTATATATTTGGTATCATGATAATGAATTTAGCCTGAAGATATATGTGTTCTTCAGAATTGTCACAGATTTCTGGAGTGATCACTTGGAGCAGGTAGGAGAAGGAGACTTTGGAAGAACTAGTTCTTGATATTATTTCACATTCAAATACAACATACAGTTCAGCCTATTGGAGGAAATACAGATGAGAATTCCCTATGTTTAATATCTGTCATTAAAATGACAGCAATAAAGCCTAAAACCCAAAAAGGGGGAATCAGCTGGGTCCTTATAGATTGTCGCAGCCAAGAGCAATAAAAGCTAAATCAATCACAGATCGTGGCAATAGATAATTTAGCTAGTACTGGAAATTAAATGAAAGGACATTTCCAGCACTCAGCCCCATTGTGGGAGAATGAACATGCCCTCAGAATTCAGATGGGCTCATTGAATAGTCTAGGGTGAAGATAGGGGGAAGAAAGGAAAATTATTTAAATGAGATTTAAATTGCTTTGTTTCCTTATTCCTCTGAAGGTTGCCTTTGTTATTACATTGCAATATTTAGCCATCAACATTTCTGACACACCATGAGTTTCTTGGCATTCCCACCTTTGTTCAAGACAAGGAAAGGTGGCTCTCCTGAGAGTGGGACTGCATCTGGGCAGCTGGAACCCAATCATCAGCTTGTTATTAGGGCCAATTTTGGAAAAGAGTTTTTTGAAACAGAAGCAAATGTGGAGAGGGGCAAAGAGCACCACCAGGAGCCAGGATAATCTCTGTTCCAGGCCTCTATCTGATACTATCAATCACAGGTCAATAAATCCGGGCTTCAGAATTCTCAGTGGCAGAGGGAAAATATCAGATTCAATGACCTCTCAGAAACTGTCTAGTGCTAAGACTCTATTATTCTATTATAAATGATCAGTGTGAAGAACAGAGTCCCAGTATCATGGCCTTGACCCTGAGGAGTTTGGCTTTTGACACAGTGAATGCCCAGGATATAGGAGCTCCAATTTCTTTCCCCCTCCCAAGAAAACATTATATATAGAATTAATAGATGACTAGATGACCAGTGGGTAGTGTCACATTCGTTGTGGACTGGATCTACTTCGCAGCTGTGTTCTCAGTGAGGGATCGTTTTTCTTATTTCAAAAACAATATTGTCTCATACTTTGGGCTGAGGTATGGGGAGTCTCTGGATCTATTTCCAGTATTTGCTTTCTCTAAGGAAAACTGTCTTGTGTTTAATTCCTGGGTATGGGATTCCCACTGGATTTTAAGCCACCTTCCCTGACCCTTCTCCAATAAAGGCTATTCCCTTAATATCACATGTGAGAAAGAGGGTTCATACCCCTTTCAGGAGAAGTGAATGGGGCTCAGGGGTATTAAAGCCACCTGTGTAGAACATCAAAGGCAATATTTTTTTAAGGTTTATTTATTTATTCATGAGAGACACAGAGAGAGAGGCAGAGACACAGGCAGAGGGAGAAGCAGGCTCCCTGCGGAGAGCCTGATGTGGGACTTGATCCCAGGACCCTGGGATCACGCCCTGAGCCAAAGGCAGATGCTCAACCACTGAGTCACCCAGGTGCCCCTCAAAGGCAATATTTTGAGGGACTAAACACCTGCCTGCTTCCTGTTGGTGTGATGAGTTGGAATAAGCCTGGTCACTTAAATCCAGATGAAAGCAATTACACGTACATAATATGTGTTGCTACAAGTACACACAAGTACTACAAGTACTTCCTGCCCTTACAAAGGCGGGAAGCAAACGACAGATTAGAGGACTAAATGAGAAGGCTCCTTGGAGAACGTCAGCTGATCATTGAATCTTAAGACAATGTTTGAGGCAAATCTAAAAACCTAAAGAAACTTCTGTAGATTCGAAAGTAAATGAAAATTAGTAAACTATCGATAAAAGAACATTGATAGTCCAAAGGGACTTAGTCTGACGAAGTCTAGGGGAGGAGCACAGTTTGGAAATAGAAAAGAAGTTAGGCTCTTAGACATCCTGACTTTCATTTCTAGCTTCAGGCTGGTGACATGTTTCTGGCAGCCAGCAGGCTTTCTGTTCTCCAGGATCCCCATTTTCTCCACCAGCCTGCTTTCTTTCTTTTCCACCTTAACTGCCATATCAGGTCTCTCGTCAGACATGAAGCCTTGCCGGCTGTTCTCAATGATATCTTCTCCGTCTATTCACCAGATTTGGAATGATGGCACTCAGAAGACACATCAGCCCCCGTGCTAGGCACATTCCTTGTATTCTCAGTTGACCCCTCTCAACAGCCTCCAGAGGAAGCTACACTTCTTAAAAATAAAAAAGCTGAGGCTTGAAGAGGTTGAGCCAACTGGTCCATTGGGGCTAGGACCCAAACCTCTGAATGCTGAATCTGAGACCATGCCTTGAACCCACTGTCCTGTACTACATTACTGCTAGTGCAATGGTTAGAACTGGCCCTTTAGAAATGATGCTGGCTTTTGATCTACTATTTACTTGTGTATCACTGTAATGTTATTTAGAACTCTTCCAGCAGCCTGGCCCTAAGATCTAAAATCCAACACTCATGACCCTTCCTTCCTCCCTACCCCACTCCTCTGTTACCTTCAGCCTGCAACCACAACACCATGACGCCAGCAAGCCCACTCTCCCCTTGGGGCCCTGACTAATTGCTTATCCAAGACCAGCTTCCTTCAGAATTGTCCTTTTGTCCGCCTCCTCCCTGCCGAGCTGCATGGAGCCCAGGAGGCGATGTGAAGCGATTAGTCCCTGTGTGTACACACAGCCTCAGCACAGCTGGACTGCAAAGCCAGTTTATTATCTTAAGAAAGGATCTGGTTTAGCCTGAGTTTACATCTCCTGTGCCTCCCATTCATGAGATGGGCTCAGGGGCTCAGCTTACATTGCGTAAACTCAGCTGGTATGTATACAATGCCAGCAATATGGTGGCGGCTAACATGTGTTGAATACATCTACTGCATCTTAGGTCTCTGAAGGTCACTCACTAAAGTAATATATGGTGCTAGTGTTGGTGGCTGAAGGTCAAGTCATCTTGCTTTTCATAATGCATAAACCTGAAACTCACTCAGACACCAATCATATGACCTAAACCTTGGAACAAATATTTTACTAAGTAAATCAGTGAGCATGCTGGCATTTCTATTAACCTTCAATGCACTGCTGACAGAAAATGAATAATGATAAATAATAACTCAAGCCTGTAAATCATGCTTAGCATCAGAAGCAAGAAAAAAATGCTCGTGTGTGCTACCATCTGTTAGGAGGAGAGCAGCAGGGACTTGAGGAGAGAGGTGGGAGAAGGAGAGCAGGCTGTCACTGGCTCAGGTAAGCACCTTTTGGATTCAATAAACTGACTGACACAGGCTAGGCCACTCCTGGGCAGGATTGATGGAGCAAGGAAAACCCCCCTTCCTCCTGTCTCCTGTCCGACAGGCATCGGTCTCTGACTTTGATCTGCCACCCTTGGGTGTTTCTTTTTTTCCCCACCTTTTGCCTCATTAACTCTGTTTCCACTGTACTCCCTGGGTTTCTGGGCCATTTGTAAAGGAGGCCTCTAACTCATCAAAACCCTCTTGGGAACACTTCTCTCCTGCCCCTCACCCCTCACTTACAGCACTTGGTTCTCATTGCCCTGCAGGCAGGGATAGGAGCTGGAACACTGCCCTGAAGTTCCTACACTCCTCGTAAACGTCTCTGCAGAGGGAGGTCCCAGGAAGAAGGACCTCCAGCCTTCCAGAACAAAATAATTCACTGCGATTCCGATTTCACAAAACAGAAATCTGACTCTCATATCTTACAAGGTGTGTGAGACAGTGAGGTCTCCATTGAAACATTCCCGTTGGAGGGAAACCCTCAGTTTTTTTCAAGAAAGTCCTAGAAGTTGATGCTTCGCCTCTAGGTGCACCTCTTCCTGGGACTGTGAGTGTGCATTTGCTTTCCTCTCTCTCCTGTTTCTTCCAGCGGGGCTAACATGTGCCCAATTGGCATTGTCTTTAGATACCTTCTAGCCAAGAAACAGACAAAGGCATGTTCTATGGTCAAATTTCTTGGAATAAAAACCCATCCATACCATTTTTTGCTGATTCTGTGAACACTCAGGTGCCAAGGCAGCTTTGGCTGCGGATTCAATGAGAAGTCAGACTTGAGGTCACACTGACCCTTTCTCATTTCCAGATGATTCCAGCCTACCCAGACAAAAGGCTGAAGGAAAGGAAGCCAGGACTGTCAACAGGCTTTTCATCTCAGACTCCGTGAAATGGGGAGCAACCGTTCCCGCAAGGATGCCAGCTCACTGGGTTGAAAGGAATGTTGCTGATTTTAATGTGTGGCTCCTGGGACTCTGTCCACGCTGGCTACTTCATGAGTTAAATGTGTTTCCTTGGGAATTAAATAATCAAAGAGAGAATATATTTTTTTCTTTTTTGAAATGTGAGTCTTCTTTAAATGCTAGTAATTTAAAGTCATTCTGTACCCCTTGAGATCAGTTATGCTAAGTGAAGATAAACCAGATAGTGTAAATGGAAGAAAAGTAGTTCTAACTACTCACAGAAATTTTTGGCTTTTGCTTTTCCTTTATTTGCCACAGAAACCATTTCCCCATTTGGATTTGGGGCCTCATCAAACGATTGGCCAGGAAATGCAGCCAAAGAGCATTGACTTTACAGTGGGAAACTTAGTGGGAAATCCTCGCTAAACTGGGTAACCATGGGCATCGCTCTCTTGGCCTCAGTGTCCTCTCCCATAAAATTGTCGAACACTGTGAGTTTGTATAGCAGGTTTTCGCCTCATTGGCTTTCCTTCCCTTCCTTTCTCCTTATTTCTTTACCTTCCCCACTTTTTTAATTAGAGGGTAAAATAGATGAAAGAAAAAAATGAAAGGAAAAGCAGAAAATTAGCATTTTCTTGGCTGCACATTTCAGTTATTAATATTGCAATTTGAGGTAATGAAATTCACAAAATGCAAAAGGTTTAAGGTTTGCCTGGTGGGGTGAACTCTGCTGCATGGTATATAGCTTGAATTTCAAGGTGAGGTTCATTATGCAGAATGCACAATGTGGGCAAGCTAACAATGCCATAAACTCTTCACTTTTGCATTTCTTGACTTTAATGTTGCATTACTGTAGGTTTTGGGTTTTAATATGCTGTATAAATACGGAATACATATTTGTAAGTACAGGCGCTGTGAAAGAGAGGATTTTTCTTTTTTAAATCTCAGGCTTTGAAAGCCCAACGCTGTTTGCTCTCTGGTTGACTTTGTTAGAAAGCTGGTGGGAGAAAGTAGGGCAGGGTGAGTTACCTAAGAACAATCCTCATTTATGCCCAAATCCATTATGAAAGGCACAGGCTTGCTTTTTGCCCTCACTGCAGTTTGCAGAGGATTTAGTAATGGAGCCCGAAGGCTCCTGGGAGGGGAAGCACCAGGATAAAGGAAAGATTTTGCTTGGCTCATCCCTGGCACCTGCCCAGGCCAGCCCTTCCTCTGGCTCTGCTGATGGTCAGAGCCAGCTTTCTCCCTTGTTGTCTCTCCGATTAATGATGTTGCTCACACGGAGCAGAGGGTGGAAGTCTCTGGGCAACAGAAAAGATGAGAAGAACAGCACAGTTCATCTCTAACAGAGGATGTGGTGAATTCCCTGCACCTAGCAAGGACAGTCAGTGAGCACGGGATGGATGCTCTATGAGGATAATGTTGAGTCCTCACTGCCAAGGACTTTTCAGGCCTCCAGCCTATCTTCAAGGTGCTCTCCACGATCAGAGGCAGCAAAAGGACCACTCTTTTCTCCCTTAGGAGACATCATCACAGCCTCAGCACTCAGGGTTGTCCAATGGGAAATGCTTTGTTCAATGGCTGAGGTCATAAAGGTCTCCCCTTTGAGCATGGACTGAAAGGGCTCCATTTGAAAGAGAGACTAATCTTGCTGGAAAGACAGGTTGGGGGAGGAAAGGCAAAACCAACTTGCAAATTCAAAGAGAAGATGCCTTATACCCCAGGCATCATTCAAGCATGATGTTAAACTAAAGGTATATGTTACACTCCAAATAGTTTAGCAGGTAAAGGTAATGTATTCTGATAAGAAAAGCTCAGACCTTTTCAGGACAACTGCCACCACCACAATCTTAACAGATCATACACAAGCAAGCATCTCAGGGAGTCTAAGGCATCTAGAAAATACTAGGTCCATTCTTGGATGAAAGAAGCCCTCTAGGGATGGAATGGTGGCTCTAGAAGCAAAGATTGCTATTGTCCTGGCCTAGAGCATCCTACCACTTCTCAGAGTTCTTCCCTGAGTCAGGACTGGGGACCTTCACTGAACCGCCCTGGGGAGCATGTTTGTGTGTATGTGTGCTAATAGGAAGGAAATTACACTCTCAGTACTGGGATACAGGGGAGCTAGCTGATACATTAGCATCTTGATCTGACATGGCTGTCAGAAAAATTATCCATGACCCAGAAGGGGCCACACTAAAGGTGATTTATCCTCTTACTTGGCTTAGGCTGAGCTCTCCCCAGAGAAGGCCATGCCAATTAAGCAAAAAATAAGGCAAATAGCGTGTGTTGTGGTGCCTGGTGTTGACTACTCCCCTAGAGAGACCTACAAATTAATTTTCTCATCGTATCCTTGTTCTGTAACCAGTTCCAAAATGGAAACCTCAGCAGTTTATCTCCTTAATCTCTTATTCCCTTCCTCATCCACTTTTTTCCAAAACAAAATTAAATCATTTAACAACGAATTTAATAAGCACTAAAAAGTGTAATGAACCAGATAATGAAGAAGAACTCATATTATTTTCTTTATCTACTTTGTACTTAATTTATTTTGTGTGTTTCCTTTGCTTTGCCTCTTCCCTGAGAGTGTTTCCAACAACAGTAGGATTGTAGGTAAATATTTCTTTTAGTTCATTGAAACCTGGTAAAAACTCTTATTTGAAACCTGCCTGGACTCCTGTCCACCACCTGGGACAAGGCTTCAAAGCCCATGCCCAGGACCCCACACCCTCTTTTGGGACTTGGCATCTCTCAGGTTCTAGTGAATTGCTTCTCAAGTCTCAGATGAAATGGATCCCTCCTGAGGCGAAGGAAGCCGTGCTGGTTTCCACTTTGAGTGTAGAGTACAGTCAGGATAGGAAGTGTGGCCTGGGCTGAACTGGACTTCTCCTTGTCTGGGGTTTTGATACTAGTGGGAAAGAGCCAATCTTATGGATACGGCCGAAGCAATGGGATCTAAAGCCCTAAGTCCAGGTACTTAGACCTCCTAGTGGTTCTGCTATGTGGTTGAGTATCATTTGCCCATCCTCTAGAAAATGTTCATAACTATTCCATAGCCTGTGATGCATATAGGTGGGGTACAGGGAATTAGCCAGGTATGCCTTTTTATAACCCTTCAGTGGCTTCCTATAGTAATAGTCCAGGTGATGGAATAAGCAGAGTAAACAGATAAATGAAAGAAAACTCCCCTAAAGACACTGTCCCCATTCCTTAGAGTGAGATAGGCCAATCAGCCTAGGGAATTTAGACAGGATAGATACTGGAGATTATGCACAAAAGCTGTCTTTCTCCCCCCTTCCCCAGAAGAATTTAATATTTATGTTTCCGTAAAAGGAAAATACAAGTGTATTTGTTAAATCCAATCTCTGGGGCTTAAAAAAAATATGAAGGAGGAGAGGAAGGCAGAAAAGAAGGGGAGAAGGAAGAAAAGGAGAGAGGTGGATTGAAGGGGTGGAAAGTAAGGTAATTCACAGATTTCGTTATATATTCAGACGTTTTATAAAGGAAAACTAGCTATTAAATGACATCGACCATGACCCTTTCTGGAATAACCTTGAGGTTGGGATGAGGGCGAGGTTCCTGGAGAGTGTTCAGATTGCAGGATTACCAGCAGCTCTGGAATAAACGTGAAAGAACAGGGAAAGGAGGCGCCAGGTGTTCGCCTCCCAGTGTTCGCCTCCCAGCGAGGGAGCACGTCTGAACGGAGGAAGGGAATCTGCGTGGGAGGAGGATCCTGAGCTTGTGGCCTCTACGGGGAAGTGTGGACTGGTTGTGGGGACCTGTCCTTCAGCTGTCTCAGGGCCTTTCACGGGGACCGCAGGTGGAGCACGGTGGGTCGCACAGGTGGGTCGCACAGGTTGGCTGGAGATCCTGGCTCTGCCTTTCCCTGCATGCTGATCTCTCAGGGGCTCAGGTTCCTCGTCTGCACGAGGGCGTGGTGAAAACCGGACCTATCACACGAGGTGGTGATGAGTGTCACATGACAGGTAAGCTGTGGCCCGAGACCATCCATGCTGCTGAGTCCTCAAGAGCCAAGGTGGAGCACCGCGTGGGTGCTCCCGGCCCCTGGGAGCCTGTCCCTCTCTCCCCCCTGCAAATCCTGCATGTCCTCAGCTCGGTGCTAACGAGGGGTTTTCTTCAGCGGGAATTGATTAAAATGTAGTGGCATACCCTCATTTGGCGTCACCATGTGTGTGACTAATAGCCACGGAATTCATGCCACAGATAAATAATTGGCCCTTCAGCTATCTTCCGTGTCTTCGGAGACGCGCACCCACGATCCATCACAGCCGCAGACATCTCAATGAGCATCATCTCCAGATCATAATAGATCATGTTACATTTGTATATGCTCAGGAACATAATTTACTATTAAACGGAGCCAAGATCAGCACCAAAGAAATTATCCTTCCGCGGGGGCGGACTCTTCCACTGCATTATATGCACGCGGTGGTTTTTAAAATATTAATTATATTGTAAACTAAAGGTTTACTTTATGTATCGTAAATCTGGATGTCCCTTCTTTCTGTGTGCCCAATAAATATAGTTCTCATCAACTTTTAATTATGCTGTTTGCATTATTCTGTCCTGAGGATGAGAGTGCATGCTAAATCATGGCCTTCTAATGTGGACTACAGCATAAGTTTAGTTAATTAAACCATATATTTTATTAGTTCTTGCACCTCCATCTTGTAAAACCATGCATTATTAGGTTGAAGTTGGGGGGGGGCATAAAATCACATAGCGAGGGGCTTGTTTTTATTGTTATTATTATTTATTCTGGAGATGCAGATAATGAAGGGAAAGTTGATTGAACTCTTGTATCTCTGGGTAGTTCTGCTGTCCTATAGACTCCGGGCATAGTGTTGCTCCAAAAGCAGGGGAGGGAGAGACATGTTATCAAAGGGCCACCCCTCAACAGCTTTGAGACCATTTCCAGAGCCGATGAATGTAACACAAGCACCTAGAAGGCAACAAGCCCCCCACCAAGTGAAGAGCAGACCGCCAGGCAGACCCACCCAACACAATGCTTTTCTTCCCTTTATTTTGAGCCTCTGGGCAAGTGGCCCTTGGTGTTTAGGATCATTCATCTGCCCTTTAATTCAGGCACGAAGTAACAGGGGCTTTAAAATACAATAATTCTTGTTCCAAGTCTTAGAGTGGTTGACCATGGGTTCTAGAATGGAAGTCTGAGAAGTCCCTGAAGGCCAGAAGCTCAAGAAGAGGATGAAGTGATGGAGCAACTCAAAGCCCGATTGGGTGACATTGCAGGCCTGCCCCTGCCCTGCAGTTCACACTGCAGTGCTCACTAGGGAAATCTTTGGAGCCAAAGGACATTGAGAGTTGAAATCTTACTCTGCCACTTCATAGCCATGTGACTGTGTGAAAAAGGGATGAATAAAACTACCCCTTTAAGCTATTGTGATGATTGAGACATAAGTCAAGGTCTTAACAAGGTACACACAATAAATGTGTGATGGCGAGGTACCTTTTGCCCCCACTGCTGCCACTGTTGTTGTTGACATTCTCAGGATCTAGCAGGTCTGATGAGTGGACGCACAATGCTGACTTGTGCTGCAGTCCCAGGGGGCTGAATTTGTGGGCCCACTCAATGGCAATACCACGACACAGCTTGACTCAAGCCACTCTTGAGTAAAGCAGCTGACACTAATAGCTAAAACTATTGCTTCTGGCAAATTCCCTATGTTCTCTCATGTCCCATGTTGACCACTGAGTCATAGGTCCCAACTGCTCCATCAACACATCCTGTGGCATTGTTTCTAGCCATTCCCCTGGATTTCCCATCTGGACACGCATGCCCAGGTTCCCAATGCCCTGTGTCTCCAGTTCCCTGCACAGGCAGAGAGAGGCCATGCACACAGGGGCAGGTGACTGCTACGCCATCGCCATCCCGTTCAACAGCGAGAGGGTCCCTACGCCATGATGGGACCCCTTCCGTTCCTGCTCCTTTGTAAACAAGTCCCAAGGAATGTACTGACTTTATCAGCTCCCTTGTTCTCTTCCCCTTCCCCCTGCCAAAAAAATAAATAAAGAGCAGAGGCAAGATCTGTTTTATTTCAACTTTTAAAGGCCTTTGAAGGCACAGCTATTCGAGAACAAAAAAAAAAAAAAAAGCATTTTGTTTCTTAACTGCTGCTCAGGTGGTGAAGCCCCCCTCGTCCTTTCCACAGGGTGGCAGGGGGTGAGGTGGTTGTGTTTTATGGTAGGCTCAGGCCCTTCTCCTGCACTCCCTTGGAAGGTCTTCATGTAAGCGGCCTTCCAGGACAGAGTCTGCAGCAGTTTGCAATAAACAAAGGCAGTGAGTCACAGCAACATGAACAGGGTTGACTGCAAGTGCTTTTGCTCGTGGCTCCCTCCCCTGCGGGAGTGTGGGTGGGGACCGGGGAAGGAACTCCCAGAGGAAGACTTCTTGCCTGTAATGGATCCCATATGCTATGGGCTGAGTTCTGATATTCTCCAGTCCTGAAGCACCTAGGCTTTGATTTTTATTTTATTTTGGATGGGTGGAGGGATAGAATCAGTATGCTTGGGCCTCAGATCTCAAGTTGACAGCTTGGCATTAAATAAAGCATTAAACACAAACGTTAATTTATTTTTTTCCCAGTGTGCTTGCGTGTGGTCTTACCTCCTCCTTCTGCCTTATGGCTCTCAACTCCCTTTCCTTAAGACTTTATCTCCCAGTTTTAAAAAAATACAAAGAGGTTTATGCTCTTAACTATGAGAATGTTATTAGCCTCCCCTAATCTAAGGATATTGAAGGGAGGCTGACACTTTCCATTATTTATCTTCCTGTGGAGGAAGTAAAGCTGGAAAAGATAGGAGGATGGAAGGGAAGGAAAGGGACTTCATTGGAGGTCCCATATCCAAGTGTCGACATTGCTAGTCCAACTGACGAATTGACAGCATAAAAACGTAATTTGGGAATTTTCTGTGTCTTGAACTAAATGGTACATAGGCTCCTCCCTTTTTTGTTGCTATTTTGTAGAAAGAAAAGCAAAAGAAGCTTTCAGCAAGATCTAGCCTGTTGACAAATAGAAATCCTCAACTATGTTCTAAAAGTTTCTAACTCCTACAGCCAAGCTCCCTTGGCTCTATTTTTACAACCTAATTTCAAACTCACACCCCTTCATGAATCTGAGGAATTTCAGTAATCAGGCTACAGGCAGAGAACTTCTGAGAGAATGTAAGCTTGAACCATCATAGACCGAAAAGCTCCCACAATCCATTCTTTGCTTGACGAATCCAAGAGGACCCGGATAGAGCACAGACCTGGAGTATTTTGTGTTTGATCTGATGGACTCTGCATCTCCCTCAAGACAAGGGGGCTTTGCAGGAAAGTAGAAGCCAAACTGAATTCCAGATGGAAAGGAAACCCAAGTGTCACCCTGGGATGCCGATGATCTGGTTTAGTCATTAAGGATGCCACAGCTAACAGAAAGCTTCAATCTGAGCCGTTAAGAATTTACTAGTTTTGTCTCTCAACCCCTACTGCGGGAGACCCCTGAACTTTTATTTTCCTTCGAGGCCGTCCTGGGTTTTCTTCTTTAACATTGTCCCTGATTTATGGTATGTCCACATTTCCCTGGATAGTACCATCTTTTGAGTTATACATCATCAGAGTGACTCATTCTGATGATGTATGGCCCCAATACATCATCAAAGCTCCTTGCTCTGCCGTTGCACTAATGATATGTTAGTGTAATACATCACCGGGCTGAGCTGCAGCGGTGATGGATGGCACCGAGGGTGATGGGAGCCCATGGAGAGGGAAGCTAAGGAGCAGGCTCCGGGTATGAACAGGAGGAAAATCAGTCAATCCCAAGTCTACCTCCCTTCCTGGTTCCAATGCCCATATTGAATTAGTACTATGACATGAGTCTTGCAACCTTAAAGAAACACAGAAGCCTGCATTTTCCCCAAGGGAGTGTGAGCTCACAGCTCAGGCACAGATCATGGGTACCTTTGAGGTTATATACGTGTGGCTATAATTAAGAGGTAGAAGTCCATTGGATTAAACGGGGGCCATGAGGAGCAAAACAGAAGGTGGGCTCTGGATGAGGGCTTCCTGGGCAGGAGGAAAGAGAGTGCTTATAGAAAAATACAGAAATCTACTGCCTAGATTCATAACTGCCCAACAGGTTTTAGATGGGAACACTCCCAGGGTTTCTCAGCTGCCTTTCTCTTGAACCACCTTTCCATCTGCTTACCTCTGTCCAGAGCTATAAATGTTCATCTTAAGGGAATTTTGAGGTGTGAATATTTGTTGGTGGGGAGACCCAAGAGCTAGACTGAACCCATATCTACTGTTAAATGAGACTCAGTTTCCTTATCTGTACATGGGGATAATATATAATATAACCTACCTCACAGAGATGGTCTGAGGATTATGGGAATTAATAGCTGTAAAGTACCCAAACAGATTATGAAACACTAATGTTAGTGATTACAACAGCTTCCCCGAGTTTACTACTGTTGCTACCGCGATTACCACCATCTGTGGCTGTCTAATTTAAAGGCGGATTTCCCACTACCACTGCCCCCTCTCCAAATGTCCATTTCTTCCATCTCTTACCTGAAAGGTGCCAGTATACATTAGCATATTATTACAGCTGAGGAATTCTTCTGTTTAAAAAAACCAAAATGCTCCTTCTAATTCCAGTGCAAAATGGACTAGGTACTCTGACAAATCCACCTGCGTTCTACACCTAGAACTGGCAAAATTACCACCAATGATTTTTTATTGAGCTGAAATTCACATTACATAAGATTAACCCGTTTATAGTACAATTCAGGGACATTTAGCATATTTCCAGTGTTGTGCAGCCATCTTGTCTTTCTAGTTCCAAATTTTCATCATCCCAAAAGAAAATCCTGTTCTCATAAAGTGTTCATTCCTCTTTCTCCCCTCCCTCAACCCCTGGCAATCACCAATCTTCTTTCTGTCCTTGTACATTTAACTATTCTGGATATTTCATATAACTTGAATCATAAGACCTTTTCTGTCTGGCTTCCTTCACATAGCATAATGTTTTTTAGTTTCAGCAATGCTAAATTTATTCATCCATGTTTTTGAGGTTCACCTATGCATTTTGTTTCTGTTTATTCATCAGTCCATTGATGGATGTTTGGGTGGCTTCTACCTTTTAGTTATTGTGAATAGTGCTGCTGTGAATATTGAATACAAGTATTTGTTTGAGTACCTGTTTTCTGTTCTTTGGGATACCCACCTAGGAGTAGAATTGCCAGGTCATATGGTAATTCTGTTTCTTTTTGAGACTCATCGGTTCTTTGAATTAATTGTTCATTGATGGAAATTGTCTAGAAATCTCTGTGTCATTTTCAACCTAGAAAGATGTTTTTTCTGGTTACATAGCTCAGCATTTTAAATCTATTACTCATCATCTTCAATTATTGGCTTCAATTATTGCTATTGCTTTCATCTCGAATCTTTTTAAAGTATCTGATTTTTCTCTGTTGTCATTTTTTTAAGTCTTTTTAGTTTTAGTGTAATGTAGACTATTATATTGTTACTTATTACTGTTATTGTTATGTGTTCAAGTGTGAATTTCTATTATTTAGTAGCATATGTTATGTTCTTAGATATGTGAATTCCATTAAAGAAGATTAGATATATAATTATTGAACTAAATATATAATTATAAAATATAAAATTATTAAATTAAATGTATAATTATACTATACATTTAGAGAAAAATACTTGATTATGTTAATGGTTACAGAAAGATCATTTGATAAAATTAAACAACTATTAACAAAAAGGTAACAGAAACAATGAGCAAACAAAAAGTCATACAAATAGAAGTGCCCTTACTATACTTTATGAAAGATGTTTAACAAAATACCCCATATAAATAGCATTCTAAATAATGAAGTTGGTTATTGCCTAAAAAGTGAGGGATGGGGAGAAATGAATCTGGTATCACTACTTCTATTAGTGTTGTAATAGTGTCTCCATGTTGTAATGGAGACCCTAGCTGGCACAGTAGCAAAAGGGTAAAAAGTAATAGTTATAAGGATGGAAATGAGAAAAAAATATTGACAAGATGATATAATTGACTACATTGAAAAGACAAAAGAATTTGAAGATAAATTATAAAAACTAAGGAGAGCCTTCCAAGGTGGCTGGATATAAGATCAATATAAAAAAAAAGTCAATTGCATCCCCTTATAAGAAAAAAACAAACATTTAAAAGATGTAACTTTAAAAAAAATAATAATAAAAAAATAAAAGATGTAACTTTTAAAAAGTACAATATTTATAATAACAAAAAATAAATACATAGGAATACCTTTAACAAAAGACTTGCAACTTCTTAATGTGGAAACATGAAAAATATAGTTGAAAGACATTAAAGAAACAAATAAATGGAGAATATTCCTTGGTTATGAATTGTAACACCTAAATCCCAAAGATGTCAGTTCTTCTAAGTTGACTTGTAGATTTAATGTGATTCCAATAAAAATTCCAATTGAGATTTTTAAAAGAATTGATAAGCTGTTTCTGAAAAAAAAAAAAAATAATGAAAGTTACAAATAGCCAAGGCATTCCTAAAGATAAATAGAATGAGAGGACATTCCCTACCAGATATTAGGACTAAGGCTAAATAATTAAGGTACTGTCACTATTGTGTAAAAAAAGTTACTTTGGAACAATGCAGAGTCCAGACATAATTACATATATGAATGCATACTTGATATATGCCAGAGGAAACATGTCACATCATGGAGGAACTAGTAAATAATTGGTACAGGGACAGATGTCTTTACTCAAAAAAATGATGAAAAAAATGAAATAAAGTTTTATACTTACCTCATACTGCACAATCAATTCTAGATAAATTAAATACTTAATTATGAATATTAAACTTTTAAAATTTGGAATGATATATAAGGGAATACTTTCATAAAATTGACCTAAGAGATTATTTCTTAAAACTTAAAAAATGCTAACCAAAATAGTTTAAATGAATATTTTTGTTCTACCAGAAAAAGAATAAATAAAAGAGAAATCATAATACTAGGAAAAGTAGGACATGTGTTGCATGTCACTAATAAAGTATATTGGTATCTAAAAAACATAATGAACTTCTCCAAATAAAAAAAAAAAAAGATACATTTTTAAAAGGGTTGGAGGAAACCCTAAAGATTCCATGAAGAAAAGACTGTTAGAACAAAGAAGCAAATTCATCAAAGTTGCGGGATACAAAATCAACATGCAGAAAATTGGTTGTATTTCTATACACTACTGTAAACAATCAAATAGGAAATGAAAAATAATCCATTTACAGTAGCATCAAACAGAATAAACTTAGGAATAAACTTAACAATGAAGGCAAAAGACTTGTGCACTGAAAACTACAATATATTGCTGAAAGAAATTAAGACAGCACAAAGAAATGCAAAGACATCATGTTCATGGGTTAGGTGGCTTAATATTCTATGTCAATACTACCCAAAGTGATCTATAGATTTAATGTAATCATTATCAAAACCGCACTGGCAATTTTTTTTTCAGAAATCGAAAAATCCATCATACAAATCAGATGGTATCTCAAAAGACCCCAAATAGCCAAAACAATCTTGAAAAAGAAGAACAAAGTTGAGGGAGGAGGACCTGAGTGGTTCAATGGTTGAGCTTTTGCCTTTGGCTCAGGTCATTATTCCAGGCTCCTGGGATGGAGTCCTGCATCAGGCTCCCCATCAGGAGAGCATTCCAGGCTCCTGCAGCAGGAGCCTGCTTCTCCCTTTGCCTATCTTCTCTGTGTATCTTTCATGAATAAATAATAATATATTTTTTTAAAAGAACAAATTTGGGTCCCATGCTTCCCAATTTCAAAACTGATTAAAAAGCTATAGTAATCAACAAAGTGTGGTACTGGCATAAAGACAGATATATAGATCAATTGGATGTAATAAAGAGCCCACAATAAGCTTTGCATATATATAGTCAAATGCTTTTCAGCAAGGATGCCAAGACCATTCAATGAGGAAAAGACAGTCTTCACTATATTGGTTTTCAATATAATTGTTGATTTTTTTCAGCAAATTCAGTTGAGGAAACCAGATATAAACATGCAAAAGAATGAAGTTAGACCCTTACTGCACACCATCAACAACAATTAGCTCAAAAGGGATCAAAGAAAAACCTAAAACTATAAAACTCCTAGAAAAACACAAAGAGGACAAGCTTCAAGACATTGGATTTAGCAATGATTTCTTGGTTATGACACTAAAAACCTGTGTATCAAAGGACACAATCAAAAGAGTGAAAAACAATCTACAGAATGGGAGAAAATATTTTCAAATTATGTATCTGGTAAGGGATTAATATTCAAACATGTGAAGAATTCCTACAGCTCAACAACAAAATAACTGGATTTAAAAATGGGCAAAGGACTTGAATAGATACTTCTTCAAAGAAGATATATAAATAGCCATCAAGCTTATGAAAAGATACTCAAAACACTAATGATTAAGGTATTGCCAATCAAACTACAATGAGATATCACCTTACATCTATCAAGATGACTAGTACTAAACAATGAAATAAGTTAGCAAGGATTTGGATAAATTGGAATTCACATGCACCATTGGTAGAAATGTAAAATGCTGCAGCTTTTATGGAAAAAATATAGTGGTTTCTCAAAAAATTAAAAGTAGAATTACCATATGATCCAGAAATTAATTCCACTTTTGGACATATGCACAAAAAATCAAAAGCAAAATCTTGAAAAGATATTTGTACACCCATGCTTTAACAGCATTATTTACAATAGTCAAATGTGGAAGCTACAAAATGTCTTGACAGGCAAAATGTGGTAGAGCCATACAACGGAATATTATTCAGCCTTTAAAAGGAAGGACACATGTTACAATCCTGACACATGAATCTGGAGGTCATTTTGCTAACTGAAATAAGTTAACATGAGAAGACAAATACTGTGTTATTCTACTTATATGAGATAGGTAGAGTAGTCAAATTCATGTTAACAGGTATTAGAATGTTATCTACCAGGAGCAACAGGAAAGGGAAAATGAGAACATATTGATTAATGTATATAGAGTTTTGTTTTGCAAGATGAAAAATTTCTGGAGATTGGTCACACAACCAAGTATAGGCATATACTTGAAATGTTTAATAGAAGTGCCTGGGTGGCTCTGTCAGTTAAGAATCTGACTCTTGATTTCAGCTCAGGTCATGATCCCAGGGTTGAGAGATGGAGCCCCATGTCGGGCTCTACACTCAACGGGGAGTCTGCTTGTCCCCCACTCCCCTTACCCTGCCCCCCACTCATCCCCTCTCTTTAAAATAAATAAATAAGTCTTTTAAAAAATGTTTAAGATAGTAAATATTACATTATATGTATTTGGTCACAACTTTAAAAAATAGTTAAAGGACTTCAAAAAGCACCTCATAGAAAAGTTATTGTAATGCAAATAAAAATATTTTTTAAAGATCAAGTTAATTAGTAATTAGGGATATGCAAATTGCCACCACAATGAGATCATTTCAAGAATGCTAGGTTGCAAAAATTGAGGAGTTTGACAGTACTAAGTGGTGATGGGATTGTGGAATACTGAGAAATTTTATACATGACCACTCCTAAAGTGTGTGGGCTTCTAAGCAAATCCATTTTTCAAAGGCTGTTTTTGTAAATAATTAAATCAACCCATCATTCTGGCAGGGCAGTCTAATATAATCCTGCAAATAAAGACTCCCTTAATCAGCAGAAGCAATGAGCTGGCCAGCCCAATCCTTGAAAGTGAGACCGCCACCTTGGGGCCCCCGGACAGCCGCATAGATGGGAGTCTGGGAAGTTCTCGTGTATAGATGGGCAGGTATATTGGGGTGTGGGGTTAGAGGAGTAGAGAACACCCAGAAGAGGTGAACTAAAACTTGGAATGCGCTACCTACCCAGACAGCATTCTTGGCCCAAGCCAGTCTTAGGTAGTATAGAAGAAGTTAGAAAATGTTCAGAAAGGTAGTCCAATGTGCACAACCACTGTGATACAGGCCAGGGCAGAGACTTCTTGCCTAGGTATAAAGGCAATATTATTCTTATATACTGCTGGTATATATTCTCTATTGCTGGTAGAGAATGCATCAACATAATCACTTCGGAAAACAATTGGCTTTTATCTTGTCAAGTTAAATATGCACATTACTTGTGACTTAGTTCTACATGTGTTTACTAGACAATTTCTTGCATATTTGTCATAAGTCATTTGTAAGATTTTTCATTCCACTACTGACAGTTCCATGATCTATACTTATATACAACAAATGGATGAATCTTAGACATATAATGATGAATGAAAAACCAAAGTCATTCAAGATTACATATAGTATGATTCAATTTTCATAAAATTACAAAAATCAAAATTAAATGTCTAATACATACATATGTATGTATATATAGGTATATATACACACATATATACATATGTGGGGGGGAAATTGAGGGAAGCAGGGAAAATTCACAAGTAGATTCAGAGATACTGGCAATTTTTTTGTTTTTAAATTGACTGGGGGAATATGTGAGTATTTATTTTACCATTAAGCTTCATAACTTATATATGCCATATATTCTTTTTGTGTATTAAATATATTTTTCACTTACTTTTAAAGAGAGAATAAGTAAACTTTTAAAAAATCATCTAACCAAGAATTTCCCAAACATGTGTGAAGACAGGATGTTCTTTCTGGGGGACCTTCATTAACATGCAGGACTAGTACCCTTGGAATGCTTTAAGTGCCTGATTTGAGAGTAAGCTGAGCTTTATTAATGTGGTTTCCCAAGAGAACAGGCTGGGATAATGTGTGGTTTTATGTCTCCTCATTTCAATAGCAATGCCACCCAGGAGGGGACATATTCAGTCCTGTACCTTTTCAAAAATGGGAGAGGAGACTATTTGGGACTGTGATAAATAATCCAAGCTTGATTGTCCTTAGTACTTCACTCCTTTGCTTTACCTTCCTTGTGTGTATAAATTGTTTTCTATTCAGAGAAACATTAGTTCACTCTAAAACAATAAGCAGTTTTAGTGGCTGTCTGCCTAAATCTAATCCATCATGTCCTTGCCCAAAACCTATCTCATCTCAAAACCTAAACTGTGAGTGAGAAATTATGTGTAAATTGCCACCACACCTTCATGGTGAGCAGTGCTGGTGTTTGAAGACCCAATGATGTTAACCTAGTGCTGGATAAGAGGCTGTTTTGGCTCTTTGATCAAAATGTAACTTAAACTAGTTACACACAATCATACATCTCCCCCACATGAGAGAAGAAGACCTCCGGGGAATGTGGCAGTCATGTTCTCTTGGCTGAACAGTCTCAAAAATTTGGTTCTTGGCCGAACAACTGATGCTTACTCATTCCCAGTTGAAGTCAACAAATATTTATTGAGATTTATTGAGTGTTAGTTATAATTCTTGGACTGTGTGGCTGAAAATGAAAAAGATGAATTTGAAATTAGCCCCATCCTCAAGGAAGTTAAATGAAAGACAATGTTGAAAAAGAAAGAGGCCCTAGTTCTCATCTCAGCTCCGCCATTAACTTGCTGGGTGGGCTCAGGCAACTCACTTTGTCTGAGGCTCTGTTTTCTCTTTCATAAATTAGAGTGTTGGGGCTGGATAATTTTGAAAGTTCCTTCCAAAGTTAAAAATTGACATTTCTGTGAATCTGGTTGAGTAGATAAGATAATCACAGAACTATTTGATTACAAGCTGTAAAGATCATCAAGTGATCCAGTCCTTAACGCTTGTGAATGTGGAAACTAAGGCCCAGAAAGATGATGGGACTTGTTCTATATCATGTAACTACAGTATGAGAGAGTACTGGAAGTGTGGGGAGGGGAGAGGAGATGTCAGTACTGGCTATATTTTGGATACATTGAAATCATTGTTTAGGTTGAACTATAGTCAATGTCAGAAAGCCAGTGGACAACGGGGGATTGAGCTAATCCCCCCTCCCTCAGGTATCTCTGTTGTAGGAGGGGAGAGAAAATGTGAGCCCATAGGTAAAGGAATTATATGATGAATTGTGTCCAAAGGACCATGTTTCCAGACAGAGTTTGCTTTTAATATAGTGAAAGATCCCAAGGAGAATTAAAACAGAGAACAGACAGATATCAAAGCATTTACTGTCCCATTAGCCATAGCCAGTGTGTCTGCCCCTCTTTTTGCCTTAGCAGCTCAATAACATTTACATTCTATTATCATCTCATTTTGATTCTGCTAATGTCCTCTCCTGATATTAACCCGAGTTAAAAGAAGGCTTTCCTTCCCATGATGGATCCTGCCTACAATAATTTGTGAACAATAATCTTTGAACACGGGGCAAAGTAGGTCAGGTGAGCTCACCACAGGACACTTACAGAGCAATTCTGGGAGAAGGATTTATGGAGTTTTCACCAAGATTTATGTGCAGGACACACACAAAGAAAAAAGTAAGCAAAGACTGGGCCGGAAGCTATGTCTGCATTGATGAGTATCAGATCCCAAGAATCTTTCTAGAGATTTTAGAAGAGGCCAGAAATTTCTCAAGTATTGGGAGTTGGATCAGTTAGCTATTGCTATGTAACAAACTATCCCAAATTCAGTGGCTTAGAACAATTCTTTATTATTATAGGTTGCATATGTGTGGGTCAGCTGGGTGCTCCTGATGAGGACTAAGTTTGCTTCATTTCACTGGGCTTACTCACGGTGTAAAGGTTGTTGGTGGGTAGCATATGGGTGAGGGGGCTTTACCATGAACTGGGCTTAGTCAAAACACCTTGGTTGGGCCAGTTCAGGATTCCTTATGTTCTTGGGATCAGCAGGCTTGTCCAGGCATGTCTTTCCAATGGCGATGACAGAAGCTAAGAGAACATGCTGAAGCACACGAGGTCTCTTAAGGCCTAAACTTGGGACTTACATATGAAATCTCCTCCTCATTATACTAACAAAAGCCAGTTATAGGGCTGAGCCCAGATTTAAGGAGTAGGGACATAGACTCCATTTCTTTAGCAGCAAGAATTGCAAAATCATGTGGTCAAATACAGATGGGGGAAAGGTGGAACCTTTTTGTCATTAATGGAATCTACCATAGGAACCTAGGAAAAGCAATGCTTTCCAAACATTTAAAAAAAAAAATCAATAGACCATTTTGAGACTCAAATAAAAAAGAACACATCCTCTCCCAAGACAAATCCGTGGTATGTAAACTGTATTTATGTCTCTGGGTTTATTAACCCTTTGAGGTCTATCCATGACTTCAACTTGCAAATTCCTGGCTAAGAGAGTCAAGATGGCTGACCAAGGGTCACACTATATTTCTATTATGGAGAGAAGGACAACTGCCCTTGTGTGAATCCCGGAGGGTCCTCTGAGTATGAGATGTGCTGATCCATTAAGAGCAGAGATTTTTTCTATCATAGGATTAAGAGGCTTGAGATCAACAAGTATAAGATCCAGTCCCAAGCGTGTAGAGAAGAAAGAGCCCTGTGTGGGTGGCTGTTCTAGCATGTGCCACACTGAAATTGTATCTTGGCAATATTTTCATTAAATATGATACTTTATGAATTCCAACTTTATTGCTTCATTAGCATAGTGACAGGAAGTTATATTTCACTTTTCAAAATAAGATTATTTGTCTCTTTTTAATGGCCTACTGCTTCTGGAGAGGACATTAGCAGTGAAAGGCAGTTGAGCCCCTAGAACAGGTGGCAGAGCTGGCTTTTCAGAAACAATCACTGCTGTAGGCAGAGATTCCCTCCACCTCAACCCCCCACCAAGCAAGGAAAATGTGGGCAGGCCCTACTCATCTGCCAATAATGCTGCTGTGTGCAGTTAACAAAGGAAGCTTATGTTATTCCAATGAACTTGTAAGGATCCCTGGTGAATGAATAGCTCCCCATAAATGCACGTTCGTTTGTCTATTTCAGCGAATTGACCTTCTGAGTAAAGTAAGTAAAATAACATCCATTTGATTTATTCATCTTTTCGTGGTTAATTAAGTCAACACAGATGGATTATTTATGAAGATGTCATTTTAAAAAGCAGGGAACCTCAACAAACAGATTTAGAGAAACAAAGTAGGAAAGACTAAGTGACAACATTCTGTTGTTTACCATCTTACACAGGAAGCTGCTTTATCTACAAAGCCAGAACTCAAGGTAGGAATGCTTGCTCCTTATAGCAGTCATCACGTTAGCAATTCTTTTATGTTTGTGTCCTCCCCTGGATCACAAGCATCATGAAGGGTTGAACCTGCACCTGCTTTTATTCCTCGTTGTATTTCTAGAATGTACCACGGTATCTAGCACACAGTGGGTACTCAAATTTGTCAAATGAACAAAAAATATACTTTCCAAAGCTCTTGGAATTGTGCCTTCCATGCAGTAGGCATCTTATTGCATATTAGCTATTTCAACACTAATGAACCTGTATTTATAACCAAGATCAGTCTCCTTGGGCTTTGCTGTATTTTCAGAATTCCTTAGGGAAGATAAGGAACTTGAAAACTGTGGTATTATAATGGTATAATTCTGAGTCAAAAAATTTATAATGAAGCTGAATTCAATGAAGGATTTAAAATGCAAAATTTGAAAGCTGTTTTCCCACAGAGGCTTTATATGATGAAAATATTTTTTAGGAACTTTTTTCTTTTGACTCAGTGTTTAATCAGGAAATTTTAACGTGTTCCACTTTATATAAAAAGTTGAGCTTATTATTAACAATAGGAATATTAATTGATAGTCACTGTGAACCATAATACTGTCTTGCCTTTGGGATGAACAATTAATTATCATCACTTTTTTGTTTTTATTTTAATTAAGCACTTACGCAGCACTTTACATATTTGATGTATTTTATAACCATTAATTACAGAATTAATGCATAAACATAAATTATACATGTTCAGAAAAAAGAATCATCTTTAAATTACGAATAAAGGAGCTGTTAAGTTTGCATAGTTTTTTTCTCTTTGGGGAGAAAATTCTGCTCATACATAATAGAAGGTTCAGAAAACATTTTCCTATAAAGAATGACTGGATTAGCAAATGTTAACTAATGGTTTATAAGGGGGACTTGTGGGATCCCTGGGTGGCGCAGTGGTTTGGCGCCTGCCTTTGGCCCAGGGCGCGATCCTGGAGACCCGGGATCGAATCCCACATCAGGCTCCTGGTGCATGGAGCCTGCTTCTCCCTCTGCTTGTGTCTCTGCCTCTCTCTCTCTCTCTCTGTATGACTATCATAAATAAATAAAAATTAAAAAAAAAGTTATAAGGGGGACTTGTGACGGATACCAAAATATGAATATGATTTCATTTTTTTAAAAAAACTGCTGTTTTAAGGAATACATATTTTTATGAGCTTAATGGTTGATAAGCATGCCCAGCTCTCCTTATGCAGCAGGGTTACTAAAGAAGAAGTATTTTTGCATTTTTCCACTTTATTGGAGCATTTTGGGGAAATGGAGGAGGAGAAAAGAGACATCCTTTCAGCTAAGGTGCATTGTGGCTTCAGAAACAGAGGAAAGACCTGGGTTTGGGATGCAGAGATGGGGCTTTATGAGGGTTCTGTGTATGAAACACCCAAGAGTCAGGGCCAAGGGTTGCTGAGTTGGGGAGGATCTGTCATGAGTCCAGGCAGCCTGCTTATGGACCCAGGAAGGAAACGGAAGTTCTCAGGGGGGACCGGCCTTGGTTGTTGGAAAATAGTCCTCAGAGCTACCCTTCCTCCCTTCCTGAGCTGAGATGGAAAGTGTGGCCTCTTTCGGGGTCTGTCATCGGGATGACTTTGGGCAAGTTCCTCCACCTATCAGAAATTCAGTTCCACATCTGTAAACTGGGAATAACAATTGTATGTACCCCCCAAGGTTGCTGTGAAATGAAACGAGTCAATTCATGTGAAGCACTTTAAACAGTAGTATAGTAAATTCTCAATCAATGTTAGCTATTTTTATTTGTTGCTCTTTATCACAAAACAAGGAAATTGCTGGGACAGGATGCACCAGAGGCTACTGTCATTAGAGTACCTTTTTAAAGAAGTTGGTTCTGCACTACAGGCATCACAGCAGGTTTTAAATTGGTCTGCTGGCTACTGAGAACATTCAGTATAGGCAGAAGAGAGGGCCCAAGAAGAGAAAAGCAACAGAAACCATCCTAAATGAAGGCCTTTGGAGGAACTTGGGACATTTTGATTGAAGAACAAACTGAGCAGGTTCATCCTTGCTGTCTCCAGATATCTAAAGGAATTAGGGGCATTTGGGCATTTGGGCATTTGGGTGGCACAGTCGGTTGAATGTCCAACTCCTGGTTTCAGCTCAGGTTGTGATCTCAGAGTAGTGAGATCAAGCCCCCCCATCCAGATCCAAATTCAACGCAGTCTGCTTGAGATTCCATCTCCCTCTCCATCTGCCCCTCCCATGCATTCATTCTCTCTCTCTCTCTCTCTCTCTCTCTCTCTCATATATAAATAAATCTAGAATAGAATAGAATAGAATAGAATAGAATAGAATAGAATAGAATAGAATGGAATAGAGGAAATAGAGTTGCTGCATGACTCCAGATAGCAGATCTGGGAGCCCTGTGAATATGGATACATACAGTCCAGTACTTGGAATGGAAAACCCATCATATGTTTGTTGGATGGAGGATGAATAAATGAGACAATAAATTTGAGAAACAAGAGAACAGTGACGAATAGCTGGATTGCCTGGAGTCAGCCAGATTTGGGTTAAAAATTGCTATGTGACCCTGGGAATGTTACTAACCCTTCTCAGCTACAGTGTCTTTATCTAGAAATGTGTACACTGGCTGTACCAACCTCACAGCATTGTTGTGAAGATGGAATGAGAATGCGCACACAGTAAACACTCAGTTTATCATAATCATAATAGCAGTAAGAGGAGCTGTTGTTTCCATCAGGCTGGGCAAATACAGGCCAAAGACGTCATAGATAGACCTGAGGGATCAGATCAGAAAAGGGACCTAATGATTTTTAGGTTTTCCTTAAAATTGTAGGTCCTAGGCCTCTATTTTCACTAACTCTATACTCTATTTTAAGAAATTTTTGAGAGTATAAGTGTGTGTCTCTGTATTCAAAAGGGGGGGAGAAATCTTGCTTGTAGTAGAAAGGAGTGCAACCTGTAGCCAGGGTAAAATTGACAACAGTTGCATCTGAGAAGGAATGCGATCCAAGATGCTATACTCTAACCACCATGCAACCCGCCACAGAACCGGTCACTAGAGATAAGAAGTAAAAGAAAGTGGTTTCCTGACAGCAATGAGCTTAGCTAACAAGGTCTGGGGCCCTCCAACTGTGGTCATTCTCCATCGTCTCTATTTCTAGCACAGGAGGGTCAACTAGAGACTCCTTCATTCTCTTACTGTTTTGCTCCAGGCTTCCGTGGTGCCAGACTCCAAACTGAAGCTTTTACTGCTGGAAGGAATCCCCTCATAGGACAGATCCAACTCAGTGTAGGTGGTCTGAGATGGCATTACTCAGGTGCAGCTCACGAGGACACAGCAAGGTGACATAAGGAAGGACTTTCTCACAGCCCTCCCAGGGCCACTGCATTGCATAATTCTGGGATGTGCCATAAATACTGTGGTTTTATATTGCAGCCTCCTGGGCTGGCATGGAGGTCTTCAAAGTAAATGCCTGCCTTGTCACCAGAGATGGCCCAGTCGAGGCTAGAAGACCAAGAAGTTGCGACGAGTAGATGGAATGTTGGCTCTCTTCAATCCAGAACTTTCGAATGCTAAAGCAATTTAAGACATAGCTCTTTTCCTCCTTCTGGGAACTTATGTCCTCTCTAGGGAGAGGACTCAGTTAAGACATAGAGCACATGACTACCTATGATTCAATGCCATCACAGTCGCACAGGGAGCGCGTTATGTATTATCGCATTTGAAATAAAATATTTTCCTAATCTGACCAAGGCAGGAAATAGAGTTTGATAATGCAGTTTGTTTGGAGAGAAAAATGCTTATTAACAAAGTCCTATCCATGAAGAGAGAGAGAGGGAGAGTTCGTCTTTCCACCTTTAAATATATACCTTTAAAATACAGACTTATTAGACTGAAGCAAGTGCAATGTGGCACATACCACCTTCTGGTCACAATCTAAGGTAGTGGATAAAAATGAGAAGAGCGACAAGACAACTTTGTTCACTTTGGCATGTGTTAGCCTGGAGAGCCAGAATTGGGAGTGGAATCTCAATTATAAGAGGATAGTTACTTCTAACACAGTGGAGTTTATTTTGGAGAACTGTTGAGGCTCTCAGCAGACTATGGATTATTTTCCCTCAGAAAAAGAGCCTATATATGTGCACATATCTGTACACGAAAATATCTCACACACACATGCACACATATGAACTATTACATACAGAATCCTGTTCCTGGACCCTGGAATTCCTGGGTTATATTTAAAGAATGCATGCCTAGAATAGCCCTCATTTCTTCTTATTTATGCTCCTGCTATTTCTAGTGAAAATTTTGCTTCCGTAACTCATCTGGAATCTCCCCAGGAATAAGTAGGAACCTCATTTTCCTTTCTAGCTAATCAGTTGATACCTAGTGCAATGCCAGATGTAAGGGTATGTGTTTACTTCAAGTCAAATAAGTAAATGTAGAAAGGCTAACTCCAAAGTTAAACCCAGAACCAGCATTTTCCCCAACCACTCTAAGCCTAAAGGAAAAAGTCATGTTTTAATATGCTTTTCTTCTCTTGTAGGAGGTATTCTCTGGACAAGAAAGACCTTTCAACACCTCTACTTGAAGAAGGACAGAAATTTCTTCCCTCTAAAAAGAATCTAAAACCTGCTTCCAAAAAGGAGTTTGTAAGCCAGGGAGAAACAGCCCCAAGCATGCAAACAAACATCCAAAATAGCAAAGTAAAATGACATTAAAAGGTGACCATGCCAGGAGTGCCAAGGAGCTTAAGAAAGTCGTCTTGGGGAGGCCTTGAAGCGAGGTCTCCTACCAAGTTCCCTGCAGTGCCTTGATCACATGGGCTGGATTTTGGAAGTGTATCTGCCTCCTTGTTCCTGGCCAACCATCCCCTCAGCCAAAACCAACTGGGACACAGGAATGTCTTCCAAAGGAGTGTGAATGTTACAATTGGCCCCTTTATGAGCCTTCCTGGAAGTCCGGTGGTGCTCCAGCCCCCGGCTGGGATTCACAAGCTGCGATGAGCCTCTGACATGAATTAGTTGTTCTTCCAGGCCAGGACTCAGCCCCTGGAAAGTGGAAAAACGCCCCCGAGACAGATGGGAGCAGTTCAAGAAGACAGGGTGGGATGTAGCCATGGGCCAGATCCCTTCAGAGGAAGGACAAACATGGGGTCACTGATTTGGTGTGAAATAAGAGCAAAAGTACCTGCTGACTAGTTTCACAGAACAGTGAGCCTCTTGTAGTGGAAAGAAATGAGGAGAATTCAACTTCGCAACTGCCCAGGTCTGGGTAAGACTTAGGCTGCCTGGGACCAAGATGCTGACTTACTCATTGGCATTTCCGCCATCACCGGGCTCTCGATGAACCCCTTGCAAAGCATATTTGGGATTATTTGAGTTCTCAGACTCTGAAAGACCAGTGTTTCGTGGCCCATATTAAGCATGACACTTTGGGCAAAGAATTGACTTAGCTATATATGGTTTATTCCCACTTGTGAATTGAATCATGGTTAATTTAGCTTATTGGCTTTTAACAAACATGAGTAAAACCCAGTTCTTTTCCTTTAGGTACGTACAGTCTGGGAAAGGACTATGGATATGGACTCAAGCAATCAAAATGGCAGAACATGATGATGAACTCACAAAGGCCAATGGGGAACACAGGAGAATGGGTGCAAAATTCAATTCTTAAAATCAAGAGGGCTTCACAGAGTTGGAGGTGTTTGAACTGAGATATAAATTGTATCATGTGAGAGGGAAGCAGACAGTGCCTATCTCCCCCAACCTTCAGAGACTCCAAGAATGAATATACACATGATTATGTAGTTACAATGGTGGTGTTTACCTGGAAAATACATTTTACACATAAGACCTTGGTCTTTGATAATCACTTAATACCACGACTATATGTCCAGGGATCTGATATATCTCAATAGTCTTGTGTTAGTCACTCATGAAAACCCAACTAAGGTATGATAAACACCATGTTAACCTCTGCTAGAGAAAACACATAGACCGTAGACAGAAGTTAAAGGTGCTTGCATTGACTTTCAGACAGAAAACTTCCACAGCTTTGGAACAATTTTAACATCTTCAATATCCTCAAAACACAATGTTTTACAAAGGGATAGTCAGGCTGAACTGATTTCAGATCCTCATTCTGCCAATGTGGCATGTGTCCTCTGGAGCGGGCTACCAAATTCTCCAGACCCGCATTTCTTCAGATGGGAAATGGTGATGTATATACTCACCACACAGGGTTGTTATAAAGAGTAGACAGTGATGCTTGTAAAACCCCAGCACAATCAGGCCCACACTACAGGCTGCCACCCTTTCTAAAACATCAGAGTTATGATTCATTTTTTTAAAGGTTTTACGTATTTATTCAGGAGAGACACAGAGAGAGAGGCAGACACATAGACAGAAAGAGAAGCAGGCGCCCTGCGGGGAGCCTGATACGGGACTTGATCCCAGGACCCCGGGATCACACCCTGAGCCGAAGGCAGACACTCAACCACTGAGCCACCCAGGTGCCCCTTGACTCTTGATAGGCTTAATTCAAGCTATCTGTCCTGATCCCCTATCTGAGTGCTATTGTTCTTACTTCCTACCTCAACTTCCGCTTGTGTAGAAGTATAACCCAAACTCCCTGGATTTGTCTAAGTTTCATGTAAGCTCTGGGCTATGGCTAACTGAGCCACACATGACTGTGTGGAGGCTGCAGCCACTAGGAAAATTAGCTTACTCCCTCCTTCACTCTCCTACCAGTTTCCCACTGGCAACTCCCCCAGATATTCTCTCCAGAAAGAGCTCTCATCTAGTTACTATAATACATTTTTATCACCTCTCATCACCAGAATTTGAGAGTAAAGAGAGCCAGAGCAGGTCAAAGGTTTTGATTTGTATAGGCCTAGATCAAGCTGCAGGAAAGTCCAGAATTTTATGGTATTGAGAGAACCTACTCTCAGAAAGTTCGTCCCACAATGACTGTATCAGCCCACATCACCCTGTCAATAAATTTGTTAGTGCAGGCACTGCTGCCAGACACTGCTGCCAAGGAACAGGGACCTACTGGAGACAACCTGACAAGAAGCATCTTTAATTTTTGAAGTGTGGACCACGAACACCCTTTTATCAAGCGTGAAAAGTCATTTGTGCTACTCAATAAAAAAAAAAAAATGCAGATTCATGAGACTCAGTGCAGACCTACTGGATAGGGTGGTAAATTGCTTTGCTTGACACATTCTCCAGTTGATTCTGATGTCACTATAGTTTGGTATTTGCCATTCAGACAAGAAGAACAGGGGCCTTCCACTACCATTAAGTGATGGCCATCAATATGCGTAGTAGTTATGAAAAGACACAGTGGCTAGGCCTGAGGCAAGCTACAGGGGCTGGTGAGGTCATGGTTAGAAGAGAGCCAGAATTCTGGAAGAAAACGAGTAGTCTAGAGTGTGTTCTGTTTGGTGTGGAGGGGATGGCAGATACCTAAGGCCAGGAGCAGACCAGAGGTCAGAATCATGCTGAGAAGACACCACAGAGCAAGCAGCAGTAAGAAGATAGGTAATTAGACAAAAGCAATAAAACTATCCTGCCATTTCTAGAGGTGCCATGAGTCCTTTGGGTATTCTCGAAGGTGCTTGCTTCAGCTCCTAGAGGCAAAGAAAGCAAGATATAAGAAGCCCAACCAGAGAGGAATAAGATAACCCTTGGCCATTTGTTTACAAAATCCTCCAGACAATCCTGAATCTCAGTGTCCAGCTCCTGTTCTGTCACTTATCTGATCACGGGGCATTAAACACCAGCCACGGTCACATCGGTGTAAGGAGCAGAGCCATACATCAGACAGTGTCCTCCACATTTTGGATATTAATCCTGACAGAAAAATCTTTAGCATTGTATGGATTAGTCAATGTAAATTCATTAACTACTTGTCATGACTATAATATAATCTGGCCTGACGGTAAAGACTCGACAGCACGGTTGTTAATCAAATCTATGCAGAAAACAACGCATTTCTGTTTAGACTCAACAAATGCTCCTCCTGCCAGATCAGAAGCTAGGGCCTTTAGGGGAGAAATGCTCTCCATCACACATCCCTGGTAGGGACCCTCCTGTCCTCAGAAGAGCTTCGTGGCCACAAATAGTTGGAAGTCACCTTCCATTTCCTGCAAACCTCGCACCCTGCATGCAATGAAAGTCCGTCAATCTCCGGGCTTCATCAGTGAGAAGTTCACAGACAATAAAGCAGAATGTTTTCTGCAGGGTTGAACATTTTCTCCCAGGATGAGTCATTACCAGGTTTTAATCATGCTCATTAGGCAGCCATTAGAGTCCTGTCCAGCTTTTCACCGCCAGAGATGAGAGGAGAGAATGATTGTAGTAGGGGCTGCACCCTACTTGGTGAAATACTCACCATCTGTTCCCAGTTGTAACTCCCTGTGTGAAGCACCTTGGTTTATGGCCACAGCCGTCTTAGATCCCTAGCACCGAACCTATTGTTTCTCTAGAATGAGCCAGCCTGAGCCCACCAGAATTTGAAATGGCCAGATTTTGACATCCACTGAAATCAGGGGCAAGCCAGCACCGACTTACCAATCACGAGGCTTCCATTTCAGCAGAAAAATACATTTGAATTTCCACAGCTTGGAGCATGAAGGAGCCAGTGAGAATGTGGCTTTGAAACAAACAACTCAGTGGAAATTGCTATGAACCTGTTTCTTTTCTGTTCTGGAAGCAACTGCCACTGATAGAGCAACATGAGCCTTACAAACACAGGTGAATATTCAAGATTTCTAATATCTTACCATCTGTATACTATTCTCCATCTCTCTCAGTTTGATGTTGATTGTCTCTGATTGGACTGTTCTGTGTTCTTTTGTTCTCGTACAGATCGATGTTTCATTTGAGTGGAGTACCTGACAGAGGGCTTCATACAAAATAGGTGTTTTGTAAAGTTTTGTTGAATGATGGAACAGCACATGTATAGTTTCTTAGCTAAGCCTTGGAAGATAAAGTGATTTCATTTACTTCTAGCATGAGAGGTTTATTTTTTTTGTCCCTATGTTTAATGCCCCAAAACATTTTACCTACAGTAACCTATTACCCTTCCTCAGCCTTTTCATTTATAACCTGCTCATTTAGAATTATGTCTCTACTGTAGAACACAACAAAATTAAGGTTTTTACTGTCCTTCCTTGTTGGTTAGGTATTAAATCCGGGCTTCCACTTTTGTCTTTTTGTCTTTCTTTTCTTCTTTTTTTTTTTTTTTGTTATTTGTTTTTATTGAAGTTCGATTCACCAACATATAGTATAACACCCAGTGCTCATCCCATTAAGTGCCCTCCTTAGTGCCCATCACCCAGTTACCCCAACCCCCCACCCACCTCCCCTTCTGCAACCCTTTGTTTGCTTCCTGGAGTTAGGAGTCTCTCATGATTTGTCTCCGTCTCTAATTTTTCCCACTCTTTCTTAAATTCGGACTCTAGTCCGTGTCAATTTCAGTGTTCAATTTTCCTACCTTTCTTCCCTGCTCTTGCTTAAAGAACTCCATTAGTGCTCAGTGCAGTAAGATAGGGCATCTGGGTAGGCCTTTGACCTCTAACTTGATGACCTCTTCTTCCAATGTGGGAAGTCCAGCCACCAGGCCTTTCACCTGTAGCTTCTTTTTGCCTGCATATCTGACTAACAAGACAAGGTTTATTATAGGATCAAGAGAGCATAGGAAAAAGGAAAAGAACCCACAGAGAGCTTCAATTCTGTGCCCGCCAGTTATTGGGTATTTGTACCATGTTCATACGTTTTGGAAGCTGTTGAGGGAGATAGGGAAAAGCCTGGGGAAGATTATCCAATTGAGGTATTGGATTCTTCAAGCAATGCATTTATTTATTTCTTTATTGATCCTCCATTCAGATAAGTGATAGAATCACAATATTCTAGGATGTCAAGGCCCTTCCTTTGGTTCGTAAGGAAACCAAGGCACAGTGAGTAAGAGGCAGAGGTAAGACTAGAACTCAGAACTCAGGTCTTCCGGCTCCTGCTCTGAGCCCTTTTTGCAACTGTTTTGTAAGGGCTTGTAGGCTTGTGAGGGCAGGCAGTACCAGAGATGATACCGTCTCTGTAGGGGCCAGCCCAGCCCTGGGCTCACAGAGATGCCAGACCTTGCCTTTTGGTAAGATGTTTGACTGGAATCTCTTCAATCATGTCTTCTCCATTTATTCCTAGCATTTCTACCCCAGCTTGGGCTACTCAAGTCACTTCCTCACTTCAGTTGTGTGGCTTCCCTTACAACTCAATCCCTGCCACCATCAGAGACCTGGTCTCCCTTTTTGTGACCAGGTCTCTCTCACAAGCTTGTCTTTGTTTCTGTTGGGTGAGCAGTATCAGGTAGTGACTAAGAGCTTGGGCCTTGGAATCAAGCTCACCTGGGGACACCTGGGTGGCTCAGTTGTTTAGGAGTCTGCCTTCAGATCAGATCATGATCCCTGGGTCCTGGGATCAAGCCCCACATTGGGGCGGCGGCGGGGAGGGTGTCCACTGCTCAGCAGGAAGTCTGCTTCTCCCTCTCCCTCTGTGCTCTCTCTCTCAAAAAGAAAAAAAAAATCAAGTTCACCTGGATTCAAGTCTCACAGTTTAGTTCAGAGACCTCAGGCAAGTTATCAAACTACTCTCAGCATCAGTTTCTTCATCTATGAAATGAGCATAATAGTAACTTTGTGTTTATGGAACAGTGAGAATTATATCACATGAAATATCAACTTCTGTTAAATTGGTTGAAGTATGAGGCATGTCTGGCTCATGACAGGTGCTCAAAATCTGATAGCTGTTCACTACAACATACATCCATACTTGACATGGGGGGGGGGTATGGACTCAGAGCCAGAAAGCTATATTTGAAGATGTCCTACTCTTTATCAAATCCTGTTTCCTGATATCAAGCATTCCATAATGTTTTCTCAAATCATCTTGTGCTCAGAGATGGAAATGTATCCTTCATTTTGTCCACATTTACCAATCACCTGCTCTGTCACTTAAGCTCATGGACAGTAGATACTCTGCCTCTAGCCCTATGTCCTCTATGGAGCTGACATTGAGGGTAGTTCACAGATTCTATGACCTGAGGGCTCCAGAGGTGAAATATGACATTTTTTAGTTATATGGAAGGTACATCATTCAGGGAGGGAATGTGTTTGTAGTCCTGTCTCCTGGGGACCGCATAGGCTCCCTTTGTCTCACTCTAGAGGGAGTTTCAGTCCAAGCAACAACACATTTACATCTCTTTTACTCTAGAGTCACCTATACTCACAACAAGAGTTGAAATAAAAGAGTTTCTCAGTGGTAAAAAGAGGGAAGCCCTCTGGTTGCTGACCTTGCATTGCTATGACAGCACCCCACTCCCTCAGTGGATCATCTATGCCTTAACCACTTGAGAGTCACTCCCATTCTCTAGTTAGACTCAGACTGGAGCCTTCATTGGGTGCAAAGCCCAGGGGATCAGGGTAGCTCTAATCAGAATAGGAAAGAAATCTGAATTGGGAGACATCTCCAAACCCAGGAAATAAGCTCATTTTTAAAAAGTAGTGACTTTTGCACTTTATATAATTTTGCATTTCCATTAGAATAAGGTGAGCTCCAAGGATCATCCCTGCCTTGTATTGATTTACATCCACATAGTAGACATTCAATAAATATTTGTTCAACAATTGATTCCCAGTGTCTAGAGGTTATCTTCCAAAAGGAAGGGATTATTATATGCTAGGTACCACTGTACACACCTTACACGAATTAACCTCTCTATGCCTCAGTTTCCTTATCTGTAAGATGGACGAAATATTAGGAATAATATTTACTGTTACATATTACATGTTAAGTCACTTGTCCACATGGTTAAAAATGATGAAGCCATGGCTTAAAATCAGGCAATCTGGATATGAAGTCTTGGGTCTGTACTAACAGGGCTGCAGAGCCACCTTAATGGAGAAGTAAGGCCTGGGCCATCTGTCCTTATGGGTGCTTATGTCTCCCTACCCCCGTATGGTATGTTCTGGTAAAATAACATCAAAATGACTATTTTGCTAGCTTCTTGGGGAAAGAATACACACCAAATTGCAAGCTTGAGGGAGGAAGTTAGTGCTAGTCTCTGCCATGTTGACAGTCCTATGGAAAACTCTAGATTTGAAGTACTCCAGGGCTCTTCCCTACTCTCTCAAGTACTTCACTTATCCCTATCACAGATACAAGTCATGAGCTAGACTAATCTCCACAAGCACAAGGACAAATTCCATCCCATTATCCTATAGCTTTGTTGCCCAGCCCAGTGCCTGGCAACAGCAAGGGCTAAAAAACAAACTTGCTGAATGAATGAATGAATGAATGAATGAATGATGAGATTACTGTGTACTGGGTGGGGATTGTTTTAAAAGAAAGAGCACAAAGTGTAACTATTCAGGGTTCAGAGAGAACAAGCCAAGCCAACAGATAGAGTGTTTGGTGGGTTTTTTTGTTGTTTTTTTTGAGACTCAAGTTTTGAATCAAATCCCAGATCTCCGATTCCAGAAGAGATGACAAAAATAATTATCTTTAAAACTCACATCAGGTAGTGTGACTTTTCTTTGGAAATCTTTGGTACACAGCTTTGAGAGTGCCAGTTGGGAGGGAAGTTGTTTTTTTTTTTTTTCCCTAATAAAACAGTGCAGAGCACTTCAATTATCCCTGGGAAAAGGGCTGTCTGTACTTCCCTCCTCCAGCCTTTCACTGAACTCTGCCCGCCTCATGAGAAACTACGGGACAGAATAAGATGCATCTGCTTCTTTCTTTTTCCTCTAATAAAGTTTGTCATTAACTGAAAACTAAAATGCCATGCTCTTCCCTGAATGATTAATGCCCAGCTCGCCTCTCCAAGTTTTGGACTCCAAGCCCTCCATGAGAAACGGAGGCCCGTTGCTCTCCCTTCCCGGGAATGCCACATCCAACAAATGTGCAGCCACATACACACAAGGCACGTGTGTGCAAGAGCACACCACACACACTCACAGCCATGGCAGTCTGCTCCATGCATGCTTCTATCAGCCTGGGCCAACATGCTCAGCTGAGGGAGGGGGACTTTGGCCTCTGCCTCTTTTAGTGCCTTCTGGATTGTTTTGTTGTTGTTGTTGTTGTTGTTTTGGGGGGGTTTCAACCTGCAGGTAGCAACAGCTGAGATCAAAGTTACCCTTTCTCTTCTTTGGGGAATCTAGCAAAATGCAGAACATGGCAGAGCTAGCTATCTTTGATAAGAGCCATTCCAGCCTGTCTGGAAAGACATGGAGAGACAGGCTGCTCCATCCTGTCCCTGAAGTGTAAGTAGCATCCCCGTGCACTCCACGAGGATGGGGATCTTTGCTCATTTTGTTTATGGAGGCACCCTAAGTCCTTACAAGTATGCATGATACTTACTAGATGCTCAAAAAAGACATTTTTTAAAATTATGAATAATTCTGGATAGTCATTAGAAAAACACATCCTCTTCCCTCACATACGCTGCCTGGAATATTCTTTGATTTCTACCCCTACCCAAGGCAGAATGTCATGTGTATCTCAGAGCCAGCACACTCTCATCTCCTCTTTCCCATTTTGCATAGTTTCCACCCCAGGTGTAGGGAATACTCCCCCTTCCCAGTCCTCCTAGCACTTTACCTATTTGTCTTTTCTCAAAGAAATGAGCACACTGAGTTGTGATCATGTACTTACATTTTTTGTACTCTACTAGCAAAAAGGTTTTTCTAATGAGACATCCCATTTGTTCATTTTCATGTCCCCCCACATTTACTAAAATTATTGCCAGTCACTATAGCCCAGTGACTGAAAAGCTCTAGAACCAAGTTACCTATTTGCTAACGAGGCAAACTTGGTCAATTTCTAAGTTCATTCTTTGTTCCCTTTTTTTGTAACGTGGTGATACTAACGGTATCTATCACATAGTACTTGTCAGGACTTTAATGAATTAATACGCGTAAAGCTCTTTGGACTCGGCTTTGAGTAAATTAAGCTCTCAATAAATATACACTTTTCGTTTTTATTTAGAGTGGTGCTTATAGTTGGCATTTGCTCTGAATGTCTTTTTTTTTTTTTAAATGGACTTGTCTTCAGTTGTTTAGTATTCAAACAATCTCTCCCAATAGTAACCCTTGATTTTTGTGAACCGATCTCACTCTCAATCAGAAGACCTTTCTGATAAAGTCAATCTGAGTTAGACTTTCCATCACTCATCACAGGAAGAATTCTAACTACACAAAGTTGATAAACATTTGTTGGACCGACAAGTTAATTGTTGAAAATCTGCTCTGCATTTTGTTCAGGGGGAGGAAAGCTAAATCTCTTAGTGTAGGGAAAGCCTAACAGTGGCAACCAAATAGATTCATTCAACTAATTAGCCTTGACGACCAGGTCATGCTCACTTCTGCAAAGCCTTCAGCCCCATAGCACCTGAGATGTATTTGCACAAACGTTCTAATTCTCATGAAACACATTCACACCCTTGAAATTTCTTGGCCTGTCCTATCATGAGGGTAGGTATTGTCAACTTTGAGTCACTTGACTGACTCAGGTAAAAGATTAACAAAGTTGACAGGTAGAGGGAAAAAATAACATTACTAAGTACTAGACTATAATGAATTTAAATAACTTTTTTTTTTTAATTTTTTATTTATTTATGATAGTCACAGAGAGAGAGAGAGAGAGGCAGAGACACAGGCAGAGGGAGAAACAGGCTCCATGCACCGGGAGCCTGATGTGGGATTCGATCCCGGGTCTCCAGGATCGCGCCCTGGGCCAAAGGCAAGCGCCAAACCACTGCGCCACCCAGGGATCCCTATAATGAATTTAATAGAAATTCTAAATAAAATGACCATATGTTCATACACATTTGGGGAAAGCCAGTATAAACCAAAATAAAACAAGAGATTTTTAAATTTTTAGTCCAGGATTTTCAATCCTTACTGTCATTCACCAGGGACTGTAGAATACAGACTATTTTGAGGTAATTGGACCACAGAATATTTTCTTCTAAAACCCTCTTTTCCATCCTGGTGTTCCTAGGAACACAATTTGAGAAATACTGACATTCCTAAGACAGATCTTGGAGGCAACAGTAAATCTTTTGTAATTTTTTTCCCCTATTTGTCTTTTTAAAAGTTTTTTTTATTATTTTCTCTAGCCTATTAAATTTCATAGTTTTCATATAAACACTCCACAAATGGTGTCCAGATGAGTATGACATCCTCGGATTCATTTGGGGGAATAACTGCTATCTTCCTGGGTGGGATAATGTCTTTCATCTGTAGAATGTGAAAGACCATGGTGTGTGGAGCATTGACATGCCACTAGCAAGATAAGTCTTCCTGCCACCAAGAGAAGTGCCTTTTCCCAATTTAGGGGGGGCTCTAATTCCTTTTGACAGACTCACGGGTGTGCTGTGTCTGGTATATATTTTCAAGCTCTGGAAATTGGATCCAATCCTTCAAGCCAAGACTTCCTTTTAAAGGCAACCCCATGAGCCAAAAAACAAATGGTGAGTATTCACTCTTCTTTACTAACAGCATTGCTTTACTAATACTCATTTGCTGAGTTTCTTTACTTATACTTTGCTTGGAACTTGGCCATACTGTGATTGGTTATTCTAAGCAGAAAGGGGAGTAGAGCAGCTCTAGAAATGTTGACTTCATCACAATGTTCTTCATTTCCCAGTTAAATGCCCTCGTACTTGTTGCCCTATGTATTCTTATCAGGCGACTTCTCTGTGGTTTCACATGGTGTCTGGTACCTACTGCTGTTAAATATTTACAGGCTGCCAGCACACAATGCATGACACATAACAGACCTACATTGGATTGAGAATCTACCCAGCAATTTACAATTCTCTTGTTGTGAGTTTCTGATGGAGAGAATATCACAAACAGCAGGAGGAAATCTTATCCACCAGAAGGATGATACAGAAGGAACACTCTCTTTCAAAGATCTCCCTCTTTAAGGGGAAATTCAGCCCAATAATATAGAGGTCATTGGAAAAGGGATTGTGATTCTTATTTAAATATATGGGCAATGATAAGAAAAGAGGGCAAAGTGCAAATGATGGGCAAAGAAGGTAGGTGCTTCCCTTTCTCCTCATCCCCCAAAACAGTTTTCTCTATTATTGACATCTTGCATTGTTTATTATTAACTGAAGTCCATAGTTTATATCAGAGTTCGCCTTTTGTGCTGTAGAGCTCTGTGGGTTTTGACAAATGCGTAATGTTGTGTATCCACCATTACGGTATCACACAGAACAATTTCAATTATTGTGCTTCAGTTTCTAATCCCTCCCCCCCAACCCCCAACCGAGGGCAACTACCTTTTCCAAAATGTCATTTACTTAGAGTCACACAGTAAATAACCTTTGCAGATTGACTTCTTCCACTTAGTAATATAAAGATTCCTTCCAGTCTTTCACTGCTCGGTAGTTCTTTTTATTGCTGAATATTATTCCACTGCATGAATGTACCACAGTTTCTTGATCCAATGACCTTTTGAAAGACATCTTGGCTCTTCTGGATTTTGTCAATTATGAATACAGCTGCTGTAAACATTCACATGCAGATTTCCATGTGGATGTAAATTTTTAATTCATTTGGGTCAATGTCTAGAAGTGCAATTACTGGATCACACATTAAAAATACAATTAGCTTTGAAAGGAACTGCCAGACCATTTTCCAGAGTGTCTGCACCATTTTGCATTTTCAGGGGCAATAAAGGAAAGTTCCTATGCATTGACATTCCTGCCATCATCTGACGTTGTCAGTGTTTTAGATTTTAGCTATTCTAATAGGTACATAATAGCATCCGGTTATTTTAATTTGCAATTCCCTAATAATATATACTGTTGAGCATCTTTTTGTATTATTTGCCATTTGTATAATCTTTCTTGAAGTCTATTTAGACCTTTTACTCAATTTCAAAGTTGAGCTGTGTGTTTTCTTCTTAGGTTTTAAGAGCTCTTTGTGTATTTTCTCCCAGTCTGTGATTTCCTTTTTTCATTTCTTAACAACGACTTTCATAAAGAAAGCCTTTTTACTTTTAAGTCAAGTCCACATTATTAATGTTTCCTTCATGGATTATGTTTTTGGTGTTACATCCAAAATGTCATTGACAAACCCAAGGTCACGTAGACTTTCTCCTGTATTATTTTTTAGGAGGCATATATTTGCATTTTATATTTAGAACCATGATCCATTTTTATTTAATTTCTGTGAAAAGTATAATGTCTATGTTTAGATTCATCTTGTTGCATGTGAATTGTCCAGTTATCCTAGAACCATTGGTTGAAAAACTATAGTTTCTGCATGTAATTATATCTGCTCCTTTGTCAAAGATCAGTTGACTATATTTGTGTGGATCTATTTCTGGGATTTCTACACCACTGATCTATTTGTCTACTCTTGATAATACCACACTGCTTGATTATTGTATCTCCATAGTAAGTCTTGAGATTGGGTAGTAGGGTCATTCAGATTTGACTGGGATTGAATTAAATCTAAGATCAAGTTGGGAAAAACTGACAGCTCAACAATATTGAGTTTTCTTATCCATAAACATGGAATATCTTTCCACTTATTTAGATCTATGATTTCTTTTATTACTGTTGTGTCGTTTTCCTCATATATTTTTGTATATATATTATTTACATTTTATACTATATACAATTTATATATTTATTATGTATAATATATATATATACATATATATATATATATATAGTTGCTGTTCTTAAGTTTGAAATAGTTATTTCTCTATGTTTCTGGTGCCAATGTAAATGATGTTGAATTTATAAATTAAAATTCCAATTGTTCATTGGTGGCACATAGGAAAGTGATTGACTTTTTTTATATTACCATGTACTTGCTATAATTATTTCTTAGTTCCAAGAGGTTTTATTTTTCATGGATTCTTTGGGATTTTCTACACAAACTATAATACCAGCTTCAAAAGAATACAGTTTCATTTATTCCTTCCCAACTGTATACGTTTTATTTCCTTTCCTTGTCTCATCGCATTAGCTAGGATTTCTAGTACAGTGTTAAATGGGATTAAATAGGGTTGGTTAGAGGGGACATCTTTCCTTGTTTCTGATATTACAGCAGAAACTTATACATATTAAATATATTGTTAGCTACAAGTTTTCTGTGGATGTGCATCAGTGGTGGAAGTTTCCCTTCATTCCTATTTTACTGAGAAATTTTATCATGAATAAAATGGATTCAGGATTGGATGAATTGGATTTTATTCAGTGTTTTTTCTGCATCTATTGTTATGATCATCTGTTTCCTCTTTAGCCTAATGATGTTATGTATTACACAATTTGAGTTTTGTATGTTAAACTAGCCTTGCGTACCCGGGTACCTGGGATAATTCTCACTTGGTCATGCTCTATAGTGCTTTTTAGACATTGATGGATTCAATTTGCTAATACCATGTTGAGAATTTTTGCATCTATGTTCATGAGAGATATTTGTTTATAGTTTGGGTTCTTATACTGTCTCTGCCTGGTTTTGGTATTAGGGTAATGCTGACCTCATGAAAAGTGATAGGAAATGTTCCCTTTAATTCTATTTTTCTGGACAAGATTATTGTTTGTTTGTTTTTTTAAAAAGGCATAAATGTCTGGTAGAATTGACCAAAAATACCATTTGGGTCAGGTGCTTTCTATTTGGGGAAGGTTATTCACATCTTTCTGTTTTTTGTTGTTGTTTTTGTTGTTGTCTTGTTTTTTTTTTCTGCTACCATAACCCATTTCACTGGCCACTCCCTACCCCCTGCCTCTGGCAACCACCAATCTGTATTTATGAGTGTGAATTTGGTTTGGTTTGTTAGATTCCACATATAAGTGAAATCATATAGTATTTGTCTTTCTTGGTCTCACTTTTTCCACTTACCATAATGTCCTCAAAGTCCATCCATGTTGTTAGAAATAGCAGCATTTCCTTCTTTTAGATAAATGTAGACATAGCTATCACACAAATATATATACCGCATTTTTATTATCCACTCATTCATGTATCAATGAACACTTTAGGTGTTTCTATGTCTTTGCTAATGTAATTAATGTAGCAATAAACATGGAGAAGCAGACACCTTTTTGAGATAATGATTTCATTTCCTTCAGATAAATACCCAGAAGTGGAACTACTGGATCATATGGTAGTTCTATCTCTAATTTTTTGAGAAGCCTCCATACTGTCTTTCACGGTGGTTATACCAATTTACATTTCCATCAGTGGTGCACAAATTTTCCTTTTCTCTACATCTTTGTGGAATAACATTTGTTATTTCTTGCTTTTTAAAAAAATAATAGCCATTCTAACAGGTGTAAGATGATATCTCATTGTGTTTTTATTTGCATTTCTCTGCATTTTCCATTGTTCATTCTTGATTCAATTTCTTAAATAGATATAGGCCTATTCAGGTTATCTATTTCCCCTTGTGCGAGTTTTGGTGGATTTGTGTCATTCAAAGAATTGGTTCATCTCAGTTATCACATTTGTGGGCATAGAGTTTTTAATAATAGAATTTCATTATCCTCTTAATTAATGTCCATGGGATCAGTAGTGTTGGCCTCTCTTCCATTTCTGATATCAATCATTTGAGTTTTTTTTCTCTTTCTCTCTCTCTTTTGTTTTTCTTCACTAGCCTGGCTAGATGTTTATCAATTTTATTGATATTTGCAAAGAACTGGGTTTTGTTTTCATTGATTTTCCCCACAGATCTTCTTATTTTAATTTCATTGATTTCTGCTCTCATTTTTTTTTTCCTTCTCTTCTTACTTTAGATCAAATTGGCTCTTCTTTTGCTAGTTTCCTAAGTTGAAGCTTTGGTTATTGACTTTGATCTTTCTCCTTTTCTACCATGTGCATTCAATACTATAAATTCCCCTTCGACCACTGTCTTTGCTGCCTCCACACATTTTGATAAGTTGTATTTTCATTTTCATTTGGTTCAAGATATTTTAAATTTTCTCTTGACACTTGTTTGAACCATGTGTTATTTAGAAGTGTATTGTTTAATTTCCAAGTACTTTACTATTTTTCCAGCTATCTTTCTGTTATTGATTTTCAATTTAATTCTATTGTGGTCTGAGAGACTACTTTCTATTATTTCCATTCTCTTAAATATGTAATAGTATGTTTTATGGCCCAGAACGTGGTTTATCTTGGTAAATGTTCCACGTGTGCTTGAGAAAAATACATGTTCTGCTGTTGTTGGATGAAATATTTTATAAATGTCAACTAGATTCAGTTGATTGAGGGTGCTGTTCTGTTCAACTACACTGTCATATAGTTGACCCCTAGATCTGTTGATTATTTTAGAGTGGTATTGAAGTCTCCAACTATAATAATGTATTTTTCTACTTCTTTAAGCCTATTAGTTTTTATCCAATGTATTAAAATACATACTCTCTGTTTTTAGATATATACACATTTATATATATTATATTCTTCTTGGAGAATTCACCCTTTTATCATTATGTAATGCCTCTCTTTATCCCAGACAATTTTCTTTGCTCTGATATTTGCTCTGAGTGAAATTAATGTAGCTGCTCCAATTTTTTTTTTTTTATTTATGATAGTCACAGAGAGAGAGAGAGAGGCAGAGACACAGGCGGAGGAAGAAGCAGGCTCCATGCACCGGGAGCCCGACGTGGGATTCGATCCCGGGTCTCCAGGATCGCGCCCTGGGCCAAAGGCAGGCGCCAAACTGCTGCGCCACCCAGGGATCCCTAGCTGCTCCAATTTTGATTAGCTTTAGCTTAGTAGTACATCTTTCTCTATCCCTTTACTTTTAATATAATACTATTTTTGTTATTTAAAGTTGGTTACTTGTAGACAACATAGAATTGGTACTTGTTTTTTTTCAATTCACTCTCACCATCTTTCTTTTATTTATTTATTTTTTAATTTTTATTGGTGTTCAATTTACCAACATACAGAAAAACACCCAGTGCTCATCCCGTCAAGTGTCCACCTCAGTGCCCGTCACCCATTCCCCTCCAACACCCGCCCTCCTCCCCTTCCACCACCCCTAGTTCGTTTCCCCGAGTTAGGAGTCTTCATGTTCTGTCTCCCTTCCTGATATTTCCCAACATTTCTTTTCCCGTCCTTTATATTCCCTATCACTATTATTTATATTCCCCAGATGAATGAGAACATACACTGTTTGTCCTTCTCCGATTGACTTATTTCACTCAGCATAATACCCTCCAGTTCCATCCACGTTGAAGCAAATGGTGGGTATTTGTCGTTTCTAATGGCTGAGGAATATTCCATTGTATACATAAACCACATCTTCTTTATCCATTCATCTTTCGATGGACACCGAGGCTCCTTCCACAGTTTGGCTATTGTGGCCATTGCTGCTAGAAACATCGGGGTGCAGGTGTCCCGACGTTTCATTGCATCTGAATCTTTGGGGTAAATCCCCAACAGTGCAATTGCTGGGTCGTAGGGCAGGTCTATTTTTAACTCTTTGAGGAACCTCCACACAGTTTTCCAGAGTGGCTGCACCAGTTCACATTCCCACCAACAGTGTAAGAGGGTTCCCTTTTCTCTGCATCCTCTCCAACATTTGTGGTTTCCTGCCTTGTTAATTTTCCCCATTCTCACTGGTGTGAGGTGGTATCTCATTGTGGTTTTGATTTGTATTTCCCTGATGGCAAGTGATGCAGAGCATTTTCTCATGTGCTTGTTGGCCATGTCCATGTCTTCCTCAGTGAGATTTCTCTTCATGTCTTTTGCCCATTTCATGATTGGATTGTTTGTTTCTTTGGTGTTGAGTTTAATAAGTTCTTTATAGATTTTGGAAACTAGCCCTTTATCTGATATGTCATTTGCAAATATCTTCTCCCATTCTGTAGGTTGTCTTTTAGTTTTGTTGACTGTATCCTTTGCTGTGCAAAAGCTTCTTATCCTGATGAAGTCCCAATAGTTCATTCTTGCTTTTGTTTCCTTTGCCTTTGTGGATGTATCTTGCAAGAAGTTATTGTGGCCAAGTTCAAAAAGGGTGTTGCCTGTGTTCTCCTCTAGGATTTTGATGGAATCTTGTCTCACATTTAGATCTCTCATCCATTTTGAGTTTATCTTTGTGTATGGTGAAAGAGAGTGGTGCAGTTTCATTCTTCTGCATGTGGATGTCCAATTTTCCCAGCACCATTTATTGAAGAGACTTTCTTCCAGTGGATAGTCTTTCCTCCTTTATCGAATATTAGATGACCGTACATTTCAGGGTCCACTTCTGGGTTCTCTATTCTGTTCCATTGATCTATGTGTCTGTTTTTGTGCCAGTACCACACTGTCTTGATGACCACAGCTTTGTAGTACAACCTGAAATCTGGCATTGTGATGCCCCCAGCTATGGTTTTCTTTTTTAAAATTCCCCTGGCTATTCGGGGTCTACCATCTTTCTTTTAATTGATATTTTTAGATCACTCATATTTTAAATGAGCATTGATATAGTTGTCTTAATAGCTACCATATTTGTAACTATTTTCAATCATTTGTTCTTATTGTTTCTTTTCTTGTCTTCCACTTTTCTCTGATTTTCATTGAACATTTTATATAATTCCATTTTCTCTCTTATCTCAGCATATCAATTATAAATTTTAATAAATTTTAGTGATTTCACTAGGGTTTTCAATATAAATTTACAATGAACCCAAGTCCACTTTCAAATAACACTTTGCTACTTCATGACTAATATAGGTATTTTGTACGACAGTCTTTCCATTTTCTCTCTTCTGTCTCTTATAACCTGTTGCCAATTATTTCACCTATCTATAAATGACAGTTACTGAATACACTGCTGCAATTGTTGTGAACAAGCTGCCATCTGTTAGATCAATTAAAAATAAGAAAAATTTAAAATTTAAATTTGCTTCCTTTATTTCTTTTGTGGCAGTCTTTCTTTGATTATGCAGGACTGAATTTCTGCCCTATATCATTTTCCTTTTCTCTAAATAACTATCTTAACATTTCTTTCAAGGCAGGTCTTGTGGAGATGTTCCCTGAATATTTTTTTTTTTTTGAGAACATCTTTAGTTATTCTTCTCTACTTTTGAAGGATAATTTTGCAGGTTACAGAATTCTAGGTTGGTGAGGGTTTTTCTTTTTCATTTCAACACTTTAAATGTTTCACTCCATTTTTCTTGTTTACATGGATTCTATAATTTTAACTTTGTTCCTTTATATGTAAGTTACCCCCATCCTCTTGCTTCCTTCAAGATTTTCACTATTTTGAAATTTTACTTTCTGTTGTTTGAATATGATATTCTTGGTTGTAGGTTTTGTAGTATTTACTCTTTTTTTTTGCTAAGATTTCTGGATCTAAGGTTCAGTATATATCTTAATTTTAGAAATTACTCAGCCATTAGTACTTCAAATATTTCTTCTGCTGTTTTTTTTTTCACTGGTTTCTCCTCTGGTATTCCCAATATGTACATGTTGTATCTTTTGTAATTGTCCCACAGTTCTTGGATGTTCTGTGCCCTTTTTTTCACTCATAAAATGAATGAAAGACTTTATCTTTCACAAATTAAATCTTTATCAAGTTTCTTTTTTTTTTCTTTGTGAAGTTTCGATGGATGTATCTGCAATTTACCAAGTCTTTTCTTAGCTGTGTCCAGTCTACAGATGACCCCTTCAAAGGCACTTTTAATTAGTGTTAGAGTGTTTTTGAATTCTCACATTCCTTTTTGATTCTTTCTTATGGTTTCCATATTTCTGCTTACATTAGCCAGCTGCTCTTTAGTGTATACCTTTTCCATCAGAACCATAGAGTATTAATCAAAATTATTTCAATTTTCTTGTCTGATAATTATAAATCTCTACCATAGTGAGTTGGAATTCAGCAATTTCAGTTCCAATGCTTGCTTTGTCTCTTTAAACTGTGTTTTGCCTTTTAGCATGCCTTACCACTTCTTGTTGAAAATCAGACATGATATATTGGGTTAAAGATACTGAGGTAAATAGGTCTCTAGGGTAAATTTTTATGTTTATCTGGCTGAAGTTAGGCTGCATTTGCTGTTTGCTGTAGCTATAGGCATCAGAGGCTGAAGTTGTTGTTTGTATCCTTGTTTTTGCCTTCCCTAATGTCTTTGAGTTTCCTGAGAGACTTCTTAAATAGAGTGTGAGCCTTGAATTACTTTTACCTATAAAGCTCTCTTCTAGAGGAGCCTGACTAACACAGTGGTAAAGGAGATGGTGGAGTATTCTATAGTCCTGTAATTAGTTATCTTTGTTTCAGCGAACTGTGACCTCTAGAAGAGCTGCACATGGACATTTCTATTCTCCTATGTGAAAGGCTAGAGAGGCCTGGAGTTGGAATATTTCTTCTTTCAGGTCAGCTAATTTCTGGTAAACTTAAATCATTAGGCTCTGGTAAAATAATTTCTTTTCTTTTTTAAATCTATTTTCTTTCGTTCTTCCTTTCTTATTGAGGTGTAATTATATTGAAGTACAATATAATTAAACATTATATTAGTTTCAAGTGTGCAACATAATGATTTGATATTTGTATATTTTGTCAAATGATGACCACAGTAATCTAGTTAACATCTGTCATCATACATAATGGCTCTAAGGCCATTGTTCAAGGCAGTACAAAATAGTTTATTTTTAGGGAAGGCCTTTGTTGAGGAGAATGGAATATTCTAGGGGCATTTCAATAACACTTTCTTACTCACTCTCATTGCCAATTCCCACCAGAAGCTCAAGGACATTTTTCTCCAAAGTATATTCTGAGAATCTTGTGAGACTTGGGATAAAGTTCACAAAAGTACATGGTCTTCCACCCTCACTCTAAGACTTTGTCTTTCAAACTAGTCTGCACTAAGCCCCCAGAAATTTTTAAATTATGGTTTGCGTGCTCCTACTAGAACTAGCTCCAGTGGCAACCTCTGCTCCAGGGCTTCTGTTCTCAGTAAACTATGATTCTCTATAACCTCCTCTTTCTCCAGCTTTCAGGGCAGTGGTTTACCCTATAACTGCAATTCTCTGATAACCCAGGAAAAATTTCTGATTTTCACTTTAGTATTTTTTTTTCCTTGTCATGAGCATAGGAGTGACAACTTCCAAGTTCTAACTTGACAGACTAGAAATTAGAACTCAATTTCATATACTTTGGAGGAAAGCATAAATATCACTGATACTTCCCACATTTCATTTGCTATCTATATGACTTAATTTCTATTCTACTAGAAATTCCTTCCCTACCTCCAATTAATTATGAAAGTCTTACCACTCAGTCAAGGCCCACCTCAAATGTTTTTCCATTACTCCACAGTGGTACTCTTGGCACCAAACTTTGTAGTACTTAGTCCCTATGCCATCTACCTGACTCAAACTTTTATTTTGCTTTGACCTTTTTCTGATCATTTTAGGACCTGAACTTTTTCAAGAAAGTGCATGGGAAAACCCTTGGGAGAACTAAAACAACCTGGTAGTTGATATCATTTCTTTCTTCCTGAGAGTCTCCTGAGACCTTGCAGAATAAGGTCAGAGACAAGAAAGTCCATGTCCTCTCTTCCTCTAAATTTTAAGCTTCCAGTCATCCATAAGGTGACTTTGTAAGAATAAGAAAAAGGCTGGTGTTCCTTCCGTAAGAACCTAAGCTCCATTTTTCATACACTAGCATACTGATTTTGTAAGAACAAGTTATCTGTAGGGAAATCTTGTAATAATGCATACCTATGATCTTACATTGTCAATGGAATCCTCTTAGATATGTATGTGCAACCTATACATTCTGACTGAGATGCCCTGCTTCTAATTCTTAAAGCATTTAAAAGTGATTCTCAGCCAGAACCATAAAATAAAAGATCTCTGAATCTCTCTTATTAAATTTAAAAGCTAACATTTAATTTCTTTAAATTTTGTCTTTTTTATGCCCATGTAAATCTTCTCTGTTCATTCAACTCTTATCTATTCTTTAAAACACTGCCTAAGTCCTACCTTCTCTAAGACTATTGCAGGGACTCCTACAACCCCCATTGATCTTCTACATCTCTTAAATTCTATACCACTGATCTATCCCACAGAGTTCATTATATATTGCCTTATCTTGTTCACTGTTATCTCAGAAATGTTAACTTTTCCATCTAAGGAGGTTGGGATGCCTTGAGTGCAGAGACAATGCCTTTATCTTTTCTTCTATTCCCCGTTACCTTTATTTGGGGGCACTGAGCAATCTTTTTTGTAAACACATTCTGGTTGGATGATAATATCTTCAGGAGACAAATGGACTGTAGATTGTCTTAAACTTTTATTTCCTCAACCTTGATGGTTGACTTCTTGAATCTCAGCTATAACTAATTCTCTCCATTTTCTTTTTGCTAATTTTTAGCCTAGAAAAGACATAAGCAAATTCTGAACAAAGAATACTACCTTAGCTTGAGAGCTTGAATGAAACTTCTACAAAAATGTAAATATAAATAAAATGTAAAAATAAACAAAAAATAAACAAACTTATATATTTTAAAGTCTTAATTGTTTTATAATTCAAGACTACCTCTCACTGTCTGCCTTCTTAGACATCCAGAAACTGGTGTTTGTAAAATATGTGTTTTCAGGACACCTGGGTAACTCAGTCGGTTAAGTATTTGCCTTTAGGTCAGGTCATGATCTCAAGGTCCTGGGATTGAGCCTGTAGGGTCCTGGAATCAGACTCCATGAGAGGCTCTGCACTTAGCAGGGAGCCTGCTTCTCCCTTTTCCTGCCTGCCACTCCACCTGCTTGTGCTCCCCTTTCTCTCTCTCTCTCTCTCTCTCTCTCTCTCTCTCTCTTTCTCTCTCCCTTTCTTTCTTTCTCCCTAACAAATTAATAAATAAAATATTTAAAAAAATGAAATATGTGCTTTCTATAAATAAATCCATCAGTCCCTCAGAACTGTTGAACCTTCCTGTACTAGGCCCTGATAGAGGCTATGTGCAAGAGATAAAACTGGATTGAATGTGGTATCTGCCCTCAGTGAGTCTCCAAGTCTTGTTAGTGAGTAAAGACAAGCTCACACAGCCCAGTGAACACAGGAGAGTGAAAGTAATTGAAGTGTTGTTCAAGAGTTCAGAGGATAGAGAGCAGAGGGGAGAGGGGAGTTAGACTAGACAGGCAGAGCTGGGTTTGGACCTGGATTAGAGACCCAGAAGAGAAACAAAGGAACTGTGTTATATTTGGCATAAAAAAGACACCAAAAAAGCAAAGACACAGAGAAAGGGAGTGGGAGTATGTGCTTGAATCCAATGGAGGGTACATTTATAGTAACACTGAGAAATAGAAGGAGATGCAGGGAGGTGTCAAATTTGTAGAAGGCTTCTTACAGATGCTATGTATTAGAATCTTTTTCATCTGATCCCTACTCAAATTTGTTTAAGCAAAAAAAAAATTCAAAAGAAAGTAAAAGGAATAGAGTGAGGGAGGGAGACAAGAAGTAACTTAATAGCGTCTACATCTTCAGACATGCCTGGATCCAGGTGTTCAAAGGTAATGCCATCAGAAATATCCTTCTGCAATTTTAATTATATTCTCCTCTATATTAAACTCATCTCTACATGGTGGCAAATGGTTACCAGCACTCCACATTTCCATTTTGTTAACTCAGCAATCACAATGGAAAGGGAGCTTCTTTTTTGCAATGACCCCAGCAAATAATTCCAAGTGTCTCCATGACACATAGACTTGTACCATGTGCCAATGCCTGTACCAGTTTGAGACCAGAGAGTTGCAGTGCTTTGCTTAGCCTGTTAGTGTGCACTCCTAGAGTCCCAGGATGGAGTCAGCTGTGCCCAAACCACTTGAATTATATGTAAGGAAAGAGAGAAGAGATGGTTCTCCAAAGAAAACTAGGAAGCTATTATGTTAAAGGAAATGGGTGCAGGATAGGAAACTCTAAAGGAAACACCGCAGAGGCTTTAGAAATCCAGGTAGAGGGCAGCTAATGGACTAGATTTGAGTCTACAATAGCTAGATTTCAATGGAAGCAATTCAAAGATCACTGGGAGGAGCGCAAGCCAGGCAGGAGCACCAAGAGAATTTGAAGCATGGAGTCAAGTAGCCTTATAGCAATGCAAGCTGAACCCCAATACTCTGAGATCAGTGGACTTTGCTTTTACTGTGGTCTCTTTCCTGGGCTGTTCATTATAGTAGTCACTAGCTATACATGGCTACTTAAATTTGAATTAATTAAAATTAAATAAAATTAAAAATTAAGTTCTCACATGCACTATCCACCTTTCAAGTGCTCAATAACCACATGTGACTAATAGCTACCATGTTATAAAGCACAGAACAAGATTTTTTCAGCATTGCAGAAAGTTATATCAGGTAGCACTGGATTAAACTACCACTTCCATCATTTAGGTTAATTTTCCCAAGAAACATATGTGCTCAGACATCACACTTTTCTTTTGCTGTTCAATTTAAAATAATGAGAAAATGAGAGTAGAATTATTCTGCTAATGATAGAGCCAATATAGAATCTCCAACGAGAGGCTTAAGCCCAAACCTGAAATCCAATTAAAAATGTTGATTATCTATCCATTGCTCCACCTTGCCCCCTGTGTGCTCTCTTTTACTTTTCCTCTAAGCATGTCTTGTGAAATTGTGATTATTGGAAGCCAAGCAGGTTGATTAACAGACACCAATTAAGTATCTAGTGAAAAGAGAGAAGAATATGCTGATTAATTCCGGCTTTGGGGCTTCATGGCCCTCGACTGGTATTATGCAGAGTTCCAGTGGGGTTTTAGGAAACAATTCTCCAATTGCTCTGTCAGCCACCCATCGTGCACCCTGGATGGCCTGAAGAGTATGACGAGAAACTGGAGTCCAGGACTGAATCTTCCTATAACTAATGGCAGATATTTACAACGGCCATGTCCCCAAATTGCACTGCTTCTTATTTTAAGGGAAATGTCATGCTGTATAGAAGACATCCTTTGGGTTTTATAAATGTATTGGAGAGAAATTTGGAGTGTGTCTGAGCATCCATCAGGAGAGAAAAAAGAGGGCAATGGTATGGCAACCATAATTTACTGAGCTCCTGCTGTAAGCAATCTCTGTGCCAGAGATATGACAACTAAGGCATTTAATTTAAGTACCACACAAATGTAGGGATTATGCCCATTGCTACTGATGGTGAGACTGAGGCTTAGAGAGGTCAAGCAATTGTATGAACATTTCAAATTTGTCACTAAGTGGCATAGGTGGGACATAAACCCATCACTGTCTGCTACTAATTTCAAGCTCCTCACCACCCTGCACAACCTGTAGTATTTGCTGTACAGATAATCAATCTTGGCCCTTTGGTTGGGACCACCTCCTTCACTTCATCAGAAGTCCACACAGACTCCTGTTGGCAAGTCCTATGACTTTAGGCAGTGCTAAAGTTGGAGGTTTGTTATCTTTGCCCAGGGTATATATGCAAGGATCCTGGCCCACTTCCTGTCTGCATGAATTCATGGAGTCATTTTTCTCCCAGCAAACAGTTATTGAGAATCTACTATGCATCCGGTGTTCAAGATATAGAAGTGAATAAGTAAAGCATGGACTCTGTCTTCAAACAGCTCACAGTATCCGGCTACATAGATATTTCAATCAACAAAGCAGAGTGGCGAGTATAATGATAAAGGAAACACAGGATTCTATGCAGCAGGCAGTGTTCCAAAGGTGGGGTGGTGGGAGGAGCAGCCAGAACCAGCAATGAAGGGATAAAATTAAAAATAATAATAGACTTGAGGCTCCTGAGTGGCTCAGTTGGTTAAACACCCAGGTCATGATCTCAGAATTGTGAGATCAAGCCCTACTGCAGGCTCCACATTCAGCATGGGGTCTGCTTGAAATTCTCTCCCTCTGCTCTTCCCCTCTCCACTCATACTCTTGCTCTCTCTCTCTCTCTCTCTCAAATTAATGTTTAAAATAATAATAATAATAGAATCAACTAAAAGCTAGACTTCTTTGTATTATCACCATGTGATAATAAATTCTAAACAATGTCACTGATAAAATTCTCCTTCCCCAAATCATTTCTTGGTCTAAGTTCTAAATGATTACTGGAGTCACCATTGAGTTTGAGTAATATATATATAAATAGGAAATCAGCATATTTTTGTCCTTTAAGAAACATTCTGTTCCGTGTGAAAATTAATTCAGGATATCTTTGTTAACAGTCATCTTCCTGCCCCAACACAGACTGACAACACTCATGCACTTCCAGAGTTAAGGCCCTCCTGATCCAGACAAGCTCACTTCAGATGCAGCCTATCTCCAGCCTCTGCAGCACCACATATTACCAAATTTAAACAGTAGATTCACAATAAGCAATGATAGTGCAGCGATTAGAAAGATGAGAGGAGGGATCCCTGGTTGGTACAGCGGTTTGGTGCCTGCCTTTGGCCCAGGGTGTGATCCTGAAGACCCAGGATCGAATCCCACGTCAGGCTCCCGGTGCATGGACCCTGCTTCTCCCTCTGCCTGTGTCTCTGCCTCTCTCTCTCTCTCTCTCTCTCTCTGTGTGACTATCATAAATAAATAAAAATTCATTAAAAAAAAGAAAGGTGAGGGGACTAGAGTTACTTATATAAACTACCCGTTGTAATAGTGTAAAGAAAGATTCTCATTCATACATGAAATATTTTACAGATTTTTGTAAATATCTTTTAAATTGACATTTAGTCTTTTAAAATGGCCAATTGCTTATTTTAAGCTAGGGAACAAATCAGGAAAAATAATGATGGCTATTAAGTCTTACGTGATTTCAGCTGAAGAGAATTTCATCATTTGGAAGAGGGAGGGGTTCAAGAAACCATCTGTTCTCCATGTCTGATGCACTAGGTTCAGCACTGGTGCTGGGAGCTCAAGAGGAGGAGCCCCACACCCATAGGCTTGAAAAAGACTGATGCATTCACAGAGTTCACGGTGACCATTAAGTCCATTGATAGGAGGTATGACCATTAGGCAGCAGGCTGCTGTTTCAACCACTTTATTATTTTTTTTAACTTTACAGATTTTAACAACTTATCTTTTTAAAATAATTTCAGGCTTACATAAAATATGCAAAAAGATTTTTTCAAATATCTTTCACCCAGAATCCACAGCAGTTAAATCTAATCACAATTGATAGAATATTATTGAGATACCTCAATGATTATATCCATGTATCTTATTTAAGTATCACCAATTTCCCCACTGATAACTCTTTTCTTTGGTACAGGAGTCAATACAGGATCCCACACCATATTTAGATATTATTTCTCTAGTTAGTATCTCCTCCAGTTTGGGATACTTCCTCAGTCTCTGTTTTTCATGACTTTAGCACTTCTGGAGGGCACTGGCCATTTACTTTGTACGCAGATGCTCAGTTTGAGTTTGTGCAATGTCTCCAAGTGACTACAATCTGATTTAAATTTTTGCCAAAAATACTGAAAAGCTGATTTTGTGTCCTTTAAGTACATATTAGGAAGCACATGGTTTATGCCATTCTGCTGATATTAACATCACTTTGTCAGGGGAATATGTGATAGGTGTATTCACTGTGGTTATAATTTTTTAATTTGTAATTAACAAGTATACCATGTGGAGATATTTTGAAACCATTTAAATATCCTGTTTCCCATCATACTTCCACTCACTAATTTTAGCATCCATGGATGATTCTCGCCTGAAACGATTATTACTGTGATGTTTCTCACATGGTGATTTTCCATTTCCACGGTTCCTTCTACATGTGTTAGCTGAACTTATGCTTTAAGGAAAAGCTGTTTCATTCACTCATTCATTCATTTATGTCAGTATATGTGTAAGTAGACATTTATAGAAATATTAGTATATAACTCTCAGTGTAAAGCTATGAATTCTTATTTTAGTCAGTGGGTTATACTTGATTACTGCTATTTATTTGGTTCCTCGAAGTTCCCCACATTCGGCCATTAGGAGCTGTTGGCTTCTGTGTCTTTCTAACATGTTCCTGTTTTTTGCTCTTGCTAGTGACATGTGTATTTGATTTTTAAGAAAACAGAATTTTGATATATTAATTAGATCTCATTTTCCTATTCTCAACATTAGATCATCTAACATTGGTTCATGGTCCTAGGATGCTGTGCTCCTTTCCCCCCACTCCCATTCACTTTTCCTCTTGTATTTCAGCTTGGGAAATTTCTATTGACCTACTTTCAGATTCACTGATTCTTTCCCCAACCATGTCTAGTCTACTGATAAGCCCTCAAGAGAACTATTTATATCTGTTCTCATATATTTTTTAAAAAGAATTTATTTATTTATTTGACAGAGAAAGAAAGAGAGTGCAAGCAGGGAGAGCAACCAAAAGGAGAGGAAGAAGCAGATTTCCTGCTGAGCAGGGACGCTGACAGAGGGCTCAATCCCAGGACTCTGAGATCATGACCTGAGCTGAAGGCAGACGCTTAACCCGTTGAGCCACCCAGGTGCTCCTGCTATGGATTTTTTTTTTTTGTAGTTTCTTTCCTCAAAGGTCACCCAGCTGTTTATTATTTATAAATATTGTCCACTATTTTTCCTGGATCCCTTAATATATTGGCCATAGTTATGTTTAATTCCTGGTTTGATGTTTCCAACATTTGGTTCACTTTTGAGTCTGATTCTGCTGATTAGTTTGTCTTTTGCCAAGGTATGCATTTTCATGCTTTCCAACATCTTACTGTTTTTGACTGAGTGGCAGAGATTGTGTGTAGACCAGAAGCAGCTGAGGTAAATAGTGTTTATGCCTGGCAATAGGTGAACTTTTTCTGTTGGGCCATTAGTGTAGAGGTTTAGTCAATCTAGGTAGGACTTGGGGTTGGGTTTTGGTTTTACTGTTTCTCGTGTTACTTATAATGCATGCCAGCTTTAAATTCCTTAGCGCTGCCTTATGTTTATATTGGCGGCTCTGACATGGAATAGTGCTTCTCCGTGCTCTTGTTCCACTCTCAACTGTCATCCCTCCCCCTGACTCTGTGCCACAGGGTGGTTTCTTTCCATGCTCTTCCCCATTCTATATTTCAGTAATTTCTGTTTTTGTACTTTTTTTATTTTCTTCTTTGTGCTTTCTTGTATCTTTTTTATACTTTTGTCAAGCTGCACATTTAATTTCCTTATTTTCATTGTTTCATTTTTATGTATAAGATCACTTATGGTTATGCATGGTAACCTGGTGGCTATTTGGTTAAGTGTCCAACTCTTGGTGAAATAGAGCCCCATCAGGCTCCACACTCAGCAGGGAATTTGCTTGAGATTCTCTCTCCCTCCCTCGGTCTGGCCCTCCCCCACCTTTGCTCTCTCTAAAATAAAAACAAAATAAATCTTTTTTTTAAGAAAAAGATTCCTTATGGTTATGCAGTTCCCTGCAATCATTAATTTGGATGTATCCATAGATTCTGATAACCAGTGTTTTCATTATAATTAATTTTTTAAGATTCTACATTTCCAATTTGTATTTTCTCTTATGCAAGGTTGTTTTTCAATTCCATGTAGAAGGACATTTGGGAGTTTTAATTTTCTTAATGATATCTAAGCATTTGTTTTTGTATCGTGATCAGTTTTATTTACATTCTACTTTATGAGAATTATTGTCTATTTCTTTGTGACTGATTATAGGTTAAATTTTGTGACAACCAATGAGTATTTTATTTTTTTTATTTTTTTATTTTTTTTATTTATGATAGTCATACAGAGAGAAAGAGAGAGAGGCAGAGACACAGGCAGAGGGAGAAGCAGGCTCCATGCACCGGGAGCCTGATGTGGGATTCGATCCCGGGTCTCCAGGATCGCGCCCTGGGCCAAAGGCAGGTGCCAAACCGCTGCACCACCCAGGGATCCCAACCAATGAGTATTTTAGAAGAAGGCGTGGTCTCTATTATCAGTGTGTTTTTCATGTAGAGAGTGTGTGTGTGTGTGTGTGTGTGTGTGTAGTGTGTTTATTCATGAAAGTTCACGGATTTTTCCTTTATTTCTGAGGTCACATAGTTTTATATGCTATATCTCAGTGTTGATCATCCAAGGTTGATTTCCCAAGGATGAGCCCTTTCAATATATGGATTGTTTCTGGAAAATAATATTGAATTAAAGTTGTAAATATTATGTATGTTCCATTAGTTTCCTTTTCTTGTTCTGAGCCTCCAATTATATGCATATTACTTCTTCTTTGCCATCTTCCATTACTAAAATTTCTTTCCTGACTTTTTTCTCCTTTCTTTACCTCATTTCCATTATCTTGGCTGTTTCCTACCTTTATTCAATACCATTTATTAAATTTTTGTTTGAACCTATTTCACTTGAGCATCTTATAATTTACATTTCTGAAATAATTTTGATTATTTTTGCTTCAACAAACCATCCTTTCCATTTTTTCCTGTTTTTTTTTTACCTATTTCCATTTTTTTCTTTTTTGAATTTCTGATTCAAAGTGATTTGTTATGTTGTCAAATGCTCACCTGTGCATATTTAATTAACTTTGCAATGTTGTCTTGTGAGGTTTTTTCCTCATGATTTTTCTTTTTCTTTTTCTTTTCTTTTCTTTCCTTCTTTCTTTCTTTCTTTTTCTTTTTTTTTTTTTGAGGGACAATTTTCATCATCTGAAATGCATTGGCTCTTGTTTTCTGATTTTTTTAATAATAACTTTGGGTAGACTTTTTAAATGTCTTTCCTTAATTTTCAAAGGTTTGTTGATATTTAGAAGATTTCTAATTCAGTATGGCCCTCTTCTGCCAGTATAGCAATTCCTTAGTGGAGAGAAAGAGAGAGAGAGAGAGAGAGAGAGAGAGAGAGAGAGAACACATGATGTGGGAGATGTTCTGTGCCCATTATTTATTGGGTTTTTGTTTGTTATCTGAAATAACCTTAAAATTTTCCATTCACCATTCAGTTGTTAAGGGGGTCCTCTCTCTTTTTGCATCTTCTTCTCCCTGAAGTCATGCCTCTCAAAAACTACCATTTCAAGTCATGTGAACTTTTAAGAATCTTTTTTGTTATTAATAATCAGATCTATCAATAAATATTTTTAGTATTTTTACACATAAGGTGAACTTTGTCTTTCTGACTATGGTTTTAGAAAAATGTATGTCCAGCTTTAGCTCCCATCTTCTCTTTTTCTTATAGTCTTTCTCAAACTGCCTTTGCTTATGATAAACAGACTTTGGTGAGAGTATGAATGAGAGCTCACTGGGATTTTTTAATTTTTACTTCTGTAATTATTTTGAAGTTTGGTAAATCCCTGTGTATTAGTTATTCTGAGATTTTGAGTTTTGTGTACTATTATTTGTTCTTCTTGTTGTTCTGTATTGTTTTTACAGATTATATGGCTTATATAGACCTAGGTAGCAGCTACTATTTTCAACTACCCAGAAGCCCCCTATGTAATATTGTACAACACTACAGTTTTATTATCAAAGACAAAAAACTTGAGGGAATTTGAGCAGTATATCCCAGCTCATATAGCTGGCACCTGACAAGCTGAGAACAATAGAGTGTAGTGATGGGAGCCCAAACTGTAGGGTAAAATAATTCTGGTTTTAAGTACTGGTTTTCTAGCTGTGTGATCATTCGCCATTTATTTAACTGCTCTAAACCATCCATATCTGCATTCAAAAAAACGGAGATTATAGTACTTACCCCTTGGTTCTTCAGTGCAAACTAAATGAGACAACTTTTTAAAGTTTCAAATATAATGTGTCTCAATAGATATAAATAGAAGCCTCTCTTCCCCAAAATGTCCTCTTTACAACTTTTTTTTCCAGAGTTCTACAATACCTGTTACATGTCTAGTCAGAAAGAGCTTTGACCAACCCAATCTTGACTTGCTCCAGGGAAGAATTAAGTTCATCCAAGCATGTGAGTATTTTTTTTAAATTTTTTTATTTATTTACGATAGTCACAGAGAGAGAGAGAGAGAGAGAGAGAGAGGCAGAGACACAGGCAGAGGGAGAAGCAGGCTCCATGCACCGGGAGCCCGACGTGGGACTCGATCCCGGGTCTCCAGGATCGGGCCCTGAGCCAAAGGCAGGTGCCAAACCGCTGCGCCACCCAGGGATCCCCAAGCATGTGAGTATTAAACATGGTTCTGATAGTTTTAAAACATCAAAAGTAATATGTCAGATTCAGAAGGTAATTTGAGTATCTAATCTCCCATTGGATGCTTAAACTGACCCAGAAGATCTCATCAATTGGTTATTCATTTCATTTTGGATCTCCAATTGCAAATAAAAATAATCACTGTTTCCTAAGCAGCCTATTTTTTTTCTTATGTTAAAGTGACATCTTCCTCCCTTCAACTTCCAGTCACTGGATCCAGTTTTGCCAACTAAAAGTCACCACAATAATTCTACTTCTCAGTGATCCAAGGGCCTCCAAAATAGATCTGGCTCACTGGGGTTGTTATTTGAAACCAAGTGTTCTACTAAGCCTTTCTTCCAAGACCGTGGAGACTCCATTGTTTTAGTGGTTGGTTCTGCTCTATTTGCAGAAATAAGTAGGCTTTTGCATGATTGTCCCTAGGATAGATTATAGGATGATGATGTTTTCTCCTTTCTACTAAGTGTACCAGACCTCTCTAAGAAATGCCTCCTTTGGATCTTTTCTAGTGTCCTGACCTTCCATACAGAGCACAACATCTATGGCAGTGGTTTCTCTTCTGGATGCTCAAATGCATCATTTAATTATAGGATATAGACATGTCCCCAGCAGTACTCAGGACCAGTAACAAAAGCTATTATTTATGATTTTCTCTAATGCTTTCCCTTTTTAGACTTTTTTGGGGATAGATTTTCTTACTCTTTCTCTCATTCTCCCCATTCCTGGCAGCATTTTATTCTATTTGATTGAATAGGTCAGTTACATAAACTGATGTGTTGCGCAGAAAAATGATACAAATATAAAGGCAGCTTTCAACAAGCAAGTTATATAATGCACCTAACTTTTAGATATCATTAGAAGTAGACATCATGGAACCCATTTTAGTAGTAAACATAACTACAAGACAGCAAAATAGTAGAGTTGTTACCTCTAGCTTACCCATCATGATTTCATGCTTCACCACATCAGGCCACATGTTATATACATTTTTCATTTAGTCAACACAATCACCAAACCCATAAAGCATCTGATATTCAAATTTCCCCAAACCAGTGATTATCATCCACAAAACTTTGATATTGATAATAGCAGTAGTAATAATAATGATGGATCAGTTTTATTTTTTTTATTTTTATTTATTATTTATGATAGTCACAGAGAGAGAGAGAGAGAGAGAGAGAGAGAGAGAGAGAGGCAGAGACACAGGCTGAGGGAGAAGCAGGCTCCATGCACCAGGAACCCGACGTGGGATTCAATCCCGGGTCTTCAGGATTGTGCCCTGAGCCAAAGGCAGGCGCCAAACCGATGCGCCACCCAGGGATCCCAATAGATCAGTTTTAGTGAGGACTATGTGCCTTCTAGGTTAGATGTTTTGTACTCATTTAATTTAATCATCACAAAAATCCTATAAGTATTCCATAGATCATGCCTTTTCCTAAATTTACCTTAAAATATCTCTTTCTCTTCACCCAGTTTCTTGGAAGAATCTCTACTCTAGGACTTTCTTTTGCAGCCCATTGAAATTTGGCTCCTGCCCTCACCACTCTGTTAAAAACTCATCACCAATAATCATTTTATTCACCAATTCTTGTCCTGTTGGAACTTTCCCAAAGACTGACATTGTTGATCACTGCCTTGTTCACATAATTTTCTCACAAGTATTATTACCCCCTTTTTACAGATGAAGAAATTGAGGCTTCCATGTATTGAATAATTTGCCCAAGGTTACACAACTAGCAAGTCAAGAAGCCAGATTTAATAGACAGTTTATGCCCTTTGTCTCAACTAGGCAATCTCATATCTCAAAACTCAAACCATATAGTTCCTTAGCCAACTTTAGTCCAAAGATATTCACTTCATTTCTGTGACTATTCTTTGAGATTGAGATTCCAAGATCTTAAACTAAAATTATGACTTACTACTCACAACAGTCTTCAGGTAAACCATGCCTTCTTAAATGATGTCATGTCTCCAGTTCCCTCAGTCCTCTTTTCCCTGGTCACACTGCTATATTTTCCCTGAAAACCCAGCACCAGATACAGAGTCAATTAGTCACTCTCCTTCTAAATAGTTGCCCTCTGCAGAAAAAGAGTATCATTTCAGCAACATCTTTAGGGCCCTTACAATTCATATTCCCATACCTTCCCTTTAATTATTTCCATAAGTTCAATACTCCACCTCTGCCCCTTTACTTTCAACAGATGATGAAGCCTTTTTCAGTATAATGGAGGTCACAGAAGTATGAAATAAGCAAATTTACCTATTTTTCCCCCAAAACTTATTTTCATTCATCTTCATCTTCCCATACCTACACTTCAAAATTAGTTGCATGTTAGAATCCCATCAGAAAATTATAAAATTCCCAATACCGAAGTAGAACTCTAGATCATATAAATCAGCATCTCTTGCAGGTGGGATCCAGACCTTGAGATAGATAGATAGATAGATAGATAGATAGATAGATAGATATTTAAGATTTTATTTATTCATGAGAGACACAGAAAGAGGCAGAGTCACAGGCAGAGAGAAGCAGGCTCCCTGCGGGGACCCTGATGTGGGACTTGATCCCAGGACCCCAGGATCATGCTCTGAACCAAAGACAGATACTCAACCGCTAAGCCACCCAGGCATCCCACACATTGATATATTTTTAAAGCACCTCAGTTGATTCCAATGAACAGCCAAATTTGTGGACCACTGCTCTAATTTCAAATATTCTTACAGCAATTTCCTAAATCAGCCTGATTATAAGGGTCACTTGTGATGCTTATTATATGTTGACATCCCCTGGTCCCCCTGGTAGATCTTCTAAATTAGTAGATTTAGAAGATCTGAATTGGGGACAGGAATAGTTTTAACTAATACCCACAGGTAATTCTTGTTTATAGATTAATTTAGGAAATGCCACTCCAAACTTTTCTGTATTTCCTGTCTGATATATTTGCAATCTATCAGCTTCTCCTTTGAGTTAAAATATCTTTCAGTATTTTTCATTCTTAATCATCTTCCTTCTGCTATGTATCTTCTTAAAATTACAAATATGCCTCTTATCTCTCTTTTTTTAAGATTTTATTTATTTACTCATGAGAGGATTGGCAGAGACACGGGCAGAGGGAGAAGCAGGCTCCCTGCGGGGAGCCTGATAGGGGACTCAATCCCAGGACTCTGGGATCACTCCCTGAGCTAAAGGCAGATGGTCAACCACTGAGCCACCCAGGTGCCCCATCTCTCATCTCATTTTATCATCAAAAGTATTGACAGTGTCTCCCATTCAGTTTTCACCCAAGGATAATCTGGCTTCTATCCATACTGTTCTTCTAACTCAGGATTGCCAAGAATTACCCCAAAGGCTTTTCTGTTCTGTTTGGTTTTTAACTAAATTCACTTCCTTGTAGCATTGGCCATTAACCATCTCCCTATTCCAGAAACATTATTCTCCCCTGATCTTTCTCCTACTTGACCAGTCTTTCACTGTCTTTTTCAGTGATGCAGTTCTCTCTGTCCTCTCCATTAGTATTTTCTATAGGATTCCTACTTTTCTCCCTGTTCTCTTCTCAGCCACACTCTTTTTGGGTGTTCTCATCCATTCTGTGGCTTCAACCACAGCTACATACTGATTAGTTTCACAATTATATGTCCAGTTCTAAGCCCTACATTATCAAATTCAACAAGCCACCAATTAACCTGTAGGTGTTTCCAGTTCATCATGTCCCAAAGTAAACTCAACATTACTCTGTCTATATCATCCTTGTCTGCTACCTCTGTTAACATCACCCGCTTTGAATCACCCAGCTAGAATTCTTGGAATAATTCCTGGTGTTATTGATTGTATCTGAGTTTACATGAGCCAATATATTATTAAATCTCTTCACACTGGCACCACACCAAACTGAGGAATGATCTCCTGCATACCTCGCTTCAACAATTTGCCCCAACCATATTTCCAGATCTGTATTCTGACCTCCACCAACTTTCATGAGCTTCTCACCTCAGTGATCTGATAGCTCACTCTTACCTTTGGATCATCTTCCATGCTTGGCTCTTACAGACTGTTTCCATGGTGATATTCTTGGCTATCCTCTTAGACTAAATTTCTCCCTTGGCTGTGCTGCCTTAGTTGGCTCTGTGCAAATTTTTCTCAAAGTCCTACACTCCCCCAAGACCAACTTTCTTGGAACAGATGCCAAGGTAACCCTTCAGCTGTATTTGCCCTATCCCTAAGAGCAGGAGCTTGATCTATTATATTTATGAAACATTTCTCACATTTTTATTCTTTTCTCTATTCCCTGATCAATCTTAATCCAAGATTTTATATTCTTTTTGCCTGGAACTATTATAATAGTCTCTGGCTAGTGTTTCCTTGTCTCCACATAGCCATCTGATTGCATTATTCCTCTGCTTAAAATAAGTAATTGCTTTTATTGCCTATAGATGAAAAAAATCTGAATTCCTTAGCTTGCCATATAAATCTTTCCTTTGGTTCCCATGTAAATTTCTAGCCTTTTCTCCAACCAATTTGTCCCCTAAAGTCTCCTTCTGTATTCCTTGTCCTTCTCATTTCATTGATCTGGTCTGTTTCCAGATCTCTCTCTCTCTCTCTCTCTCTCTCTCTCTCTCTCTCTCTCTCTCACACACACACACACACACACACACACACCATACACTCTGGCTACACTGAATCTGTAATATCTTTACCCACTTTACCCACTTAAGGTTTCTTGAATGTGTAGCCCCAAACTCTCTTATTTTATCTGAACTTTTTTTGAACTTTTCTCTGAACTTTTTTGCCCTAGTAAGAATTTATTATGTTCATCTGTGTTTTTAACTATAGCACCTAACATACTATACTGCAGTCATGCACACAAATAGCTATCTTCTCTATTATACTGCAAATTCTTCAAATGCAAGGACTGTGCTTATTCCCTCTTTTTGCTCTAGCAGCTAGTTCTGTGCCCGACAAATAGAAAGCACTCCATGAATATTAGTTGGGTGAATGGAATTGCTACAGTCTTTTTGGCCAGGGGTTGCAAACTGCAGCTAGCAGGCCAAATCAGGTCCCCTGCCTGTTATTGTAAACAAAAGTTTTCTTGGAACACAACCACTTCTACTCATTTACATATTGCCTGCGACTCTGTTCATGCTATAATGGTAGAGTTCAGTAGTTGCGACAGGGATGATAAGGTCTACAAAGCCTAAAATATTTACTATTTGACCTTTACAGAAAAGGATTTGATGACCCCAGCTTCTGGTCACTGAAGAGTATGCTCTGTAAATGTTAAATGCAATTTTATATGAAAAGTAAAATTTTTATCTCTGATATCATTGTTCCAATTTGCTGCTAATTTGTTCATGCTGGATCCCATGCCGTTAACTGCATCAAGGGTAGAATGTTCCTTACTGGAACAAAAAATATTTCTGTCCAAGAATCTCTCAAGCTTCTCATTTCCTTCTTTGGGAGTTCTGTTCATCTGCCATGAGGCCCTTCTCTTATTTTGCTGAACCACTGGATGGTTTGGAAAAAATTGCTCTGGAATCATAGGCTTAGAAGATTTAAAATAAGGCAAAATATTTCTCCTGGGAAATATATTAAAAACTTTGTATATTTATGGCTTTCCCCAGCCCAGATTCATAAGTCTAAAATAATCAGCCAGCGCCACTGGGAAGAACAGGCTTCCCGGCTGATGCAGGAAGAGACGTATCCCATGAACGCCTTGTGTCCTTACACGTTGCTTTGGCAGGGTGTTAATGGGATTACCCACGCTTCATTTGGAGAAGGTTTGGCCCAGAATATATATCTGGATTGTACCTGAATACCAAAGGAGGGCTTCCTACATCATAAACATCCCTGAGCCCTTGCATAGATGTTAAAACCTTGGGTGCCTTTGTTGTGGTCCTTAATTCTGTTAATCGCCCTAGGTAAAGATTAGCTGCTCTTGTCAATTTAATTCAGCTTCAAACAAAGCAACAAGGTCACTATTTTTTCCCCTTCTCTCTCTCTCTCTCTCTCCCTCTCTCTCTTTGCAGCACAGAGGATTGAGTTGTCATGTAGCTCTAATAGGCAGCGCGGGGAATCGTTAGCTCACCTCAACGCCCTGACTGATGGGCACTTCACTTCAATCATCTGCCTGAGCAGTAGTGGCCCAGTACTATTGACACTGTGTCAGCTGCGAGAGAAGATGCCTTAATCGGCCTCGACACCCTCTGCATTGATTTGACAAGTTGCTGTAATGACCTTCTTGTTTTTCTGAAGGATTACTGTTTACTCGGGAGGTGCTGCTGACTAAATATACTGCATCGTCATGGAAACGCTGATGGTGGAGGCTGCCTCCCCACCAGGCCCGGGGGGAGGGTGACATTGATAGCAGACCGAATATTTCCACGAATTGGTCTGTCCCAATAGGGCTAATCCCAGCCCCACTAATCGGACCTACTCCAAAGAGCCAACCGGAATTAGGGACCATCCTGGTCAGATCCCCTGTTAAAGATAGTTAGCTCCAAAACTCTTATTTTTCCAAAATTCATGTCTGAGCTCTCCTTTTAGAGAGAAGGCACTGTCTGCTGTGACCACCTCCTGAGTGCACCTGGAACTTATTACCATTTACATTTTATTGAAGGAGGCTGCCTCTTCCTGGACAGACACACCCTTGCACTAGAAGAAGAGGCCGTAGAATGGATACAAAGAGAAAACACTTTGAGCACCTGCCATGTACCTGGCAGTGGGTTCGCTCTTTTACGTTCATAAATAAGAGTTGCTCTATACATGTTAGCTATTCTTATTATTCTTATTCTTATTATTATTATTATTATCCTATTTCATCAATTCCAAGGTATAAGATTTGTTCATCCTAATATTTCTGAAGTTGGAAATAGTTGTGATGTAGTTGGAAGAAAACATTCTATTGACACCTTCTGGTGAGAACAAAAAACAACAGCATTAGAGTGTCTTAGAGTCAATATTGCAGATTTTTGCAGTGAGCGTTTTATATGGATTACTTGTCTGAATCCTTACACAATCTTACACAGTTATCCATTGCATTTGGCTGCAAGTAACAGACACTTGACTACAGAGGACTAAGCACAACAGGATTTATTTGTCTCAAACAGCAAGAAGTCCAGAAGTAAGAGGTTGCTGGCCTTTTGCAACTCGATGTCAAAGCCAAGGTCTCAGCAATTCTCTTTGTCTTTCCTCAAGGCCCCCAGATAGCTGCTGAAGCTGAAGATATCACATCCTAATTGCAGATAGAAAGAAGGAATAAGGAGCATCTGGGTGGCTGAGAGGGTTAAGCATCTGCCATTGGCTCCAGGTCATGATCCCAGAATCCTGGGATCAAGCCCTGCATCTGGGCTCCCTGCTCAGTGGGGAGTCAGCTTCTCCCTCTTCTTCAGCTCCTCCCACCCCATCTCTCACTCTCTCTTTCTCTCAAATAATAAAATCTTTTTTAAAAATGAAAGAAGAAATGAAACCAAAAGAGTATCAGTTTAATCAGCCCCCTTCCTAAGGATTCTTCTACATTTCTCTCTTAAAATCTTTCCCTTTTCTTGACCACCCCTATATGCAAGGAAAGCCGGGTCTTTCTAAAATTATGCCATATTGCCACCTCTACCAAAACTGGCATTGTGTTACTAAGGAAGAAGAGCAGAATGGATATTGAGTGTGTCTCTGACTTCCCCTATGAGTAAGTATTATATGTCCATTGTACATGAAATTGAAGCTTAAAGAGGAGAAGTAATTGAAGCCTCACCCTTGTCTGATGAAATTCTTATTCTTATTCTTTTATTCTTATTCTTATTCTTATTCTTATTCTTATTCTTATTCTTATTCTACAGATAAAAGATAAACCAAGCTTACAGAGATTAGGTAACTTGACCTCATTGTCTTACATCTAATTTACCCTTGAATTTTAGTACTATGTACTATATACCACAGGTCATTCTGGGGAAGGCTTATATTCAACGGCAAGATAATTTGGGGAGGAAAGGAGGAACTGGGCTAGGAAACATGATTAAGAGTATGTTTTTCTTCTTCTTCCAGGGATCCAGCCAGTGGTCATGGGTAGAACCCATCTTCACAGATGTCTGTGATTTGTTTGATGTTTATCAAGCGTGCACAGAATGTCTGGCTGCTTTTCCAAGAATCTTGGATGGAGACCATCTGCCCATCTTTTACTGCCTACTTTAAGACTTATTGGCCATGCAAGTATTTTATCTCTTGGGCTTTTGTTGACTCTTGCTTTCCCTGGGAAAATCCTGAGCAACTGCAGCTGTGATTTAGAAGATGCTTGAGAAAAAAAGTGGTTGAGACCTGGGTAAAGGGTAATGGAGTGGAAAGTCCCAAGTGTGATAAAATTGGGAGAGATGATTAGCTGAGGTAATCTGAGTCAAGGTACCTAAGTAGGGAAGGTGGAGAGGTGGTTTCTACTTCTGATTCCCCTTTTCCCTCCCCACCCTACCTCTCAATACACACAACATTCCATGTGGTTATGATGAGGCATTAATCATGGAACCCCATTTAGCCCCTGGCCCTAAACTGGGCACAAGTCACTAGGCTAGACCCAAAGTGTGAACAGATCCAATGGTTATCCCAGTGATTTGGGGTGTGACCCAAGTAGAGCCAGTCAGAAACCTCCCTGAGCTTATACATATTGGCTGAAAGAATGGTTTTCTTTCTCTTCAATCATGGGCCATTAGTGTAAAGGCCTGAGGATGCTAATAATCATCTTTATCACTACCTGGAAAGAGCCTATCTGAGAATGACACAATCATACAGTGGAAAGTGAATCCAGACATGGAAAGATAGCCAGAGAGCCCTGACAACATCATCAGAGCACCTGGATCTAGCAATGCCTGAAGCTATATATCTTATAACCCATTTCAAATTAGGTTAAACAAAGTAACAGCAACCGAACAACAAAGAAATTCACTGTCTGCTGTAACTGGAAACTTTCTATCATCTTTGATAAAAATGATCCTGACTAATATCTAGTAATGAAGCAGCACTTCTAAATAAGCCCAAAACATAGCCAACTAAAAAGTTTAAAGGAACATCAACAAGGCAGTTGTGCAAGACTGTGTGGAGAATAAGTAAAGAGTGAATTGGGAAGAATGGTTCAAAGTTGAGTCTGAGAATGTGGAAGATGAGATATAACTTTTTTTTTGAGATATAACTTTACATAGTGACATATATATATATACATATATACACACACACCTATATACACACACCTGTATATGCACCTGTATATACACACCTGTATATGCACACATGCACATACATAAATATACACTGTATTATCTCAAGGATCTACGTGTGTGTGTATGTGTATACCATTATTTTTCAGATCTACTAAAGTACTGTTGCGATTGAATTAGTAGTGCTTGGAGACAAATATGAATTTTCTATACAATCCTTTTCATCATTTTCTAAAGCAACAAATATGAAGAAAAGATTCACACTACTTCACCAAAAGGTCAATGAACTTTTTTTTTTGCTGTGGTCTGGTGGCTCACTGAAAACTCTCCCCATCTCTTTCTCCCAGAAGAAGCCTGAGACACGCAAAACCTGACACTGTGTCCCTAGTTCGTAAAGCCACTTCTTTAAACTTTTTCCTTTGATGAGTTTAAAAATTCAATAATAACTATGCATATTGGTGCAGAATCAGCTGTGTCATCCTTGTTTGCATTTTTCACTATTAAAATCATGTATTTATAAATATCTTCATGGAAGGACGCATGCATATTTCATATGCCGTCCTAGATGTGCTTTCTACCCAGGTTGTCAGGAAGCAAAATACAGGCATATATGAATTGTTCAACTAGATCATATGCGACTTAGTGAAATAAATACTAAGATGACAGACTTTTAACAGTGATTCACTGTAAAATTGCTAATAGACTGTACATTGTCTGTTATGCCCACATTGTGTTTCCACTGAGTCAAATTAAAGGGTGAGGAAAGTTAGATTTGTGTGTCACTCTAAATTGAAACATGCTTCAATATGCTACTTGAGCATAATAAAAGAATACCTATATACCACCGTATGTTGGCATGGTAATGTATTAAGCCAAGATAAATGGGGCAGTCATCTGAAGCAGAAAGTAATGATAGCCAAATCAGCAGTTAACAAGCTGGGTGCCTGACATCTATCAGGTTTTGAGAGAGAGAAAAAACAGGAACAGTCCTTCTGATCAACCTCTGATGAGGGGGGAAAAAGAAAGTCCATGGGATCTTGCTAACCCATTTCTAAAAAGAAGAGCCGCTTTTCTGAATGAGCAGAGGCAGCAACGGGTAGGAGGATTAGAACTCCCTACTCACACTCCTCCTCATGCCACCACCCCTGCACCCCAACCATATCACCCCAGGATAACTGCCAGATGCCTCAAGGTACCCAGGGAACAGAAAAGAAAATTCAAACTGGAATTTATGTTTCAGAACTTAAGTGATATATATATTTTTTTACTTCCTGTGTTTTGTTTGTTTGTTTGTTTTAGTGTGGTTTGGGTTTTGGTTTAGTTTCTATCTCAGTGAAAGATTTGCACTACTCTGGCATTCCAGACTAGAATGCTGTCTCACTTAGGGAGCACGGTAGTGATATTGTGCTTCTTTGGGGTTCACGACCGAACTCACTGACCCTGCAGGGTCAGCCACTCTATCCACAAAGGAAGCAGAAGCAATTGTGCTTATGGTACCCCAGGGCTGCCCCATCTATTCTCTTTTCCCATCCCTCGGTGTCTCCCATCGCTCTTTGAGTTTACTCTACTGCTCTCATTTTCTTCATACTGCATTTTTACTTGATCCTAAGAGCTACCCACTTAGGTACCCATGCTCACAGGCTACCCCTTAGATGTGGCTCCTAGATTTTTGCTATCCATTTGTGATTGGGGCCATAAAACATTTCTGGAGACTGCATATGTCCACCTCTGTGAGCCCTGGGGCAACTTTCACACGGACCGGTCAATGAATGAACTGGTCAACAAAAATCACAATAAATATGTTTGTAGATTATGCTGGGCAGAGCTGTGAGTGCATGTGTCTGTTGCAGTCCGGTGGTCAGAAAGAGCACAACCACTATACAGGTGAAGACATTTTATCAGGGAATCCCAAGAGACCCCTCTGCTCCCCAAGTCCCAGGCCAGGTCATGGATAGAAAGTACATATCCCCTTAAGCTCCTCCCTATAACTGTATTTATGAGGACCTATGATCACGATATATTATCTTTCCTGGGTACACATTTGCATATGAATAGAAGTCTCATGATGATCCCATAGGTTAATAGGAATGCATATCATGGGATTTGGAACTTTCTGAGCAGCCAATGGGATCATCTAGTTCTCAAGATCATTTGCAGAAGCAGTCCCCTATGTGATTGCCATAAAGAGCTGGGTTTTATCATGGAGAAAGCCACACCATGGACTTGTGTGTGTTTATTATTCCCATGCAGCAAAAGAAACATGATGTCAATGCAACCTGGGACAAATTCCCCAAGAGAACATGGAATAAGGCCCAATAAGTGATTGGAAATCCAACTTGCCTTTCATATCAAAAGATGACTTTACTTTTTGGAAACCATGAACCCCATGTGGTAGCTCTATGGAAGTTTTCATGGCGGGGGAGTGATCCTTCCTGGAATGTGTGAGAGCTGCATTAAATTCACCTGGCCCCTCAGTATCACCTCCCATCCTTCGCTAGCCATACACTTCCTAGTTCTGACCATTACCTCCATTTCCCAAAGTGGCATCTGCCTGTTGCCTCCAGGCCTACAGACATTCTCTCCTCCTGCCTCTCACCCTGCAAACCTCTCAAAGAGAATCTAGATCTCAGTTTCTGTTCTTCTTATTTACAACACTATCTCTGAATCGGTGGTCCTCCAAGTGAGGTCCTCAGGCCACCAACACTGACATCATATGGGAGTGTAATCAAAACACAAATTCTTGAGCCCCTGTCCTGCTTATCCCTTTCAGAGCATAAAGACAAAGAACCAAGCAGTTAACACTGATTGTGAGGCCTCACCCATCAGTCCAGTTGTCCTTCAGAGCAGAGAATGTGCCTGTTCTTGCTTGTATGCTTTGGTTCCAGGTGATGCTACTAGAGGACTGACACATAGTAGGGCCTCAATAAATATCTATGGGATGAATGAACAACTCAACAGTGAATGAGAGGCAGAAGCATCAGGTGGTCAGCTGTCCAGGCTCTGGAGCCACCTCAAATCCTTGCTCCTACATTCCTGATTGTGTAGCCCTAGACAGTTTACTCCAGCTCTGTGCAGCTTCCTAGAACAGGCACAGTAATGGCCCCAATTTCATAGGCTTGGCATGTAGCTGTCGTACATTAATACTGTTGAAGTACTTTGAACAATGCATGGCATCCAGTAAACATCTGCTATCACGAGTCTAAGAAAGGACTTTAACTCTCACATAGTCATGTTGTCAGAGGATTTCACTGGATTTCCCCCAAATACTTGGAATGAGAGTGTATATTCTATGGTTCTATTTCCTGATGCTTTTAGACACAGCATCTGAAGAGCTTCTTCTAATGATGTACTTTTCCACCCAAATAATGGTTTTTATCAATCTAAGGCTGACTTGAGGGGAGCAGAGATTTGCTGACCAGTCCCCCTCTCCTGGCCCTCTCACTTCCCTTTCCCCCAGCGCCTTCTTTTTTCGTCTTTCCCCTCGTTTCTTTCTCGTCTTCTGTTCATCTCCTCTCTCGGCCTCCCCTTCTTTCTGTTCGCACGCTAATGACCCTCCTTGCTCTTCCTCTGTCTTCCCCCGTGCTCTGGGGCTCTCATAGCTGGTTTCTGTCAGAACTTTCACATGCCACAAAGAATCTGACATGTCCAACCAAGATTTATAAGTGACTCTTAACCGTTCATGGTCCCTAACCCAAATGAACATGCTAAGAAAGTGGTGGGGGGAGGGGGATGGAATTAAGGCAAATGAAGTCCTCAAAGTGATTTTGCTCATCAAACCGGCAACTGAGCTTCTCTACTGTGATTTCAGCTGAGAGCATGTTGTTACAAAGCTGTCTGAACAGCAAAGGCAGGATGGGCTACCCAGGGACTGTCTCCGGGGTTCCCAGGACCCCAACCTACCACCTCAGCCCACCCCTTCCAGGCAGAAGGCCAGTCTCCCAGGGCGTGCAAAGCCAATGGGCTCCAGTTAGCTGGGCCACTGCCTTGCATCAGATGATCCCACCACGCATGCAGCATGGGGGAAGCCTAGAATGGAAAATGCTGGTGATCTCCCTGTGTGCAGAGACTGGGTCAGCCCCTCATGTGTCCTGAACAGATGATTCTCATGACCTCAGAGATTCCCTCAAAGTGGGAATTCCATGACGAGGCTAATTCTTGACTCCCAACTCTTGTTGGAGGGACTTGGAATTCTGCTGTGCTCTAGGTCCCCCCACCTAACGCCTCTAACCAGGGAGGCCCTTCTCATTGGTCAGCCTCCTCTCAGCCTTCTGGCAATCAGGCACACCTCCTCTGGGTTCTACCTTGGGCCTGGACTCTACTTCCGTATAAACAAGAAGCCAAAATGCCTCTCTTTGAAGTGGCTAAAAATGTGGGGTGTTGCTGACAGTGGGCTCAGATGGGGGTGTGGCTCAGCACAGGAGGGAAGTTATAGTGACAATGGGCCATGCCCTTCCTTGCCTTCCCTCTCAGCCAGAGAAGAGAAGCCCTCTCCTCCTCCCAGGATGCAGCCTCCTCCCTTAAAAGCAAAACCAGATCAGTGCCCCTTTCTCTCCCCCAAACAGGTGACTCCTGCCAGAGCAGAAAGAGGGGAAAAAAAAAAGAGCATTGTCTGCTTCTACCTCTGGCTCCCCTTCATTTCACTGAGCTTACACGTTCCCTCTTCATGTCACTGAAAATGTTATTTATCGATCCTGCTGACAGCAGCAGTAAATAGAGCCCGGGCTGTTTTACATCGCTGATGAGAAGGCAGCCTCCATAACTCATCAGGCCCAATCTGATTCCACATCAGTCCTCGGCCCTTTTTTCTCCCCTGTATCTCATTACAGAAACAGGAATTAATACACATGGACAGAAGAGAAATGAGTTCGGCGGCTCTTCAGGCTTTTGTGGGAAGGCAGGCATCCTCAGTGGCTCCTTAAGAAAAATTGACGGATGGGTCAGCCCAGTTGCGCGTGTAGACCCGCCCTTATCGAGGCCCATTAGCTGCGTCCTGATGATAATGGGCTGTGGGGGTCACCACGCATCCGGGCTGGAGCTGAGATTTGGGGATTACCATAGAGATAGAGAGCCCCCAACCATTCTTCTGAATCTCAGTGTGCAGCTGCGGGCCCTGGGTGCCCTGAACCATAAGATAAAATGGTGCATTTTCTTTCAATGCTTATTTCACTTCAAGATTTAAGCAGTCAATGTGTATTAAAATAAACACATATATTTTAATGTGGAGTTGACTCAAATGGATGTGAATTTTAATGGGAAACTTCAAAGAAATTTCCCTCTTATGATGAGCCTCATGGAGCCATGCTTCAGACCCTTGGTGACGGGCAATCACTTTACTCTGGCTTTGGGGCTTTCTCAAATAAAACATTCGAAGAAATGAGCCAGCCTATTTATCCTACTCTTCTGAAAGCACCGTACTGAAATAGGGGCCCTGCTTTGTGGAGTTCAACCCACAACAGATAGTGAGTCTCTACCGAGAGACAGGGTTTGGAGTGGGATCCCAGGTGGATGTAGGATGGGAAGCTTGCAATTATCTTCCACACCCATCCTTTTGTTGCTGAATTGCGGGCACACAGCTCCCTTCCCCACTCCCAAAGCTCACTTTCCTCCTCTATTACATGCAGATGGTGGTAACTGCCCGCCTGGATCTTTGCGAGCATTAATTGAGACAATGACGGGAACTTCGCACGTGGATATTCTTGTACGTGGGATTTTCTGCAGTACAGAATCGGCACTGATTTCTGACGGCAGGTACATCAGCATTGTAGGGACATGTGAAATCATAACTTGTCCCACTGTGTAAAACACAACTGGTAGCATTGTTGAGCACCTGCTAGTTAAATGAAGATCAGGCTCTGGGGATCACTAAAGTGGGATTAAACACGAAACTGATCTAAGGATCAACTGGGGACGTTAGACGAATGTCACCGATATGGGACAGCTTAGCAGGCAATAGCAAGAATGTCCACGTGAGCTGTGTGCTCCGACTTTAAAATCAAGACAGTCACAGGGAAGCTTTGTGGAGACCTAATATATGCTGGGCTCCATCCCAAGGGCTTTACCTGTAGCTATCACCTCAAAACTCCTGACATCCAAAATTCATCTTTTTTGTAAAACTGAAGAGTTGAGGCTTAGCAAGAAGAAGAGGCTTGCCTGCCATCCTCCAGTGTCCGCACCAGATTGTGTGAATTCAAATCTTTCCCAGGGAGCCATGCCATGTAGGGAGCTGGCGCAGGAAGGTTACAAAGAAGGCTGGATTTCCTCTGCCCTCCACCCTTTGAGCACTAGGGATACCAGACCCCTCATGGTGCCTCAGTTTCTTCATTTGCACAATGAAGGGATTGACTTAGATGATCTCAACTCTGGGATTCTACAGACACTGTGCAAAGGGAAACGAGGCGTATTTAAGCTCAGCCTAGAGAAACTTCTGGTATGACTTGAAGTCTTTATTCTAAACGGAATGACGAAGGGCATGATGCCACCCTAAACTAAGTCTCATTTATCCCTTAGGAAATGATGCCTTCATTTTGGACAAGTAGATGAAAAAAAAAAGAAAGCAACCCTCAATGCATCCATTACTTTTTTTTTTTTTTTTTGCATCCATTGCTTTAAGTAAATGTTGAATATGGGCAGCCCAGGTGGCTCAGCGGTTTAGTGCTGCCTTCGTCCCAGGGCATGATCCTGGAGACCCGGGATTGAGTCCCATGTTGGGCTCCCTGCTTGGAGCCTGCTTCTCCCTCAGCCTGTGTCTCTGCCTCTCTTTCTCTCTCTCTCTGTGTCTCTCATGAATAAATAAATAAAATCTTTATAAATAAATAAATAAATGTTGAATATATGTATATTATGTATTAACATATATGAACATACGGGCATATATACACGTAATCAAATATGAAATCTAGATATTCATATATAATATATATGGTATATACATGCATAAGTCTGTGCACATGCCTACACACATGTATCATTATTATCCTTGTAATTTTTATTAACTTGCTTTAGTTTTAGGGTGACTTCCTTCTCCTATACTTGGAGCTCGGAGCTCTGAGTGCAGAGACATCTGAAATTCCCTGCTTTTACTCCTTTCTTCGCCATCTTTAGAAGTTGTTGCTACTTGTTTTCCAGCTATTTCATAGTCCCTAACTTTGCTTAAAAGCATTTCTAATTCCTCACATTTAAAAGTGGATTGCAAATGAAGTTTAATACGGAATGTTTTGTACCACGAAAACTAATGCCCCGTTTTCCCCCCCTAATGAATGCCAAAATCATCACAGACTCAAGGCTCATGAATAATGTATATCATCCAATTAAGTGCAAATGCTGTTCCGTTCTTTCAACGGGTATGTGATGCCAGCTCTGGCCTTAGAATGGGCACTAGGCTGAGGAGGGGAGGAGGGGCTGGGGAGGGTGTGTGGTCGTGGGCATGTGTGTGTGTCTGACAGCTAAGCCCTTACAACTTGTAGCATGCTCATTATGCCCTGGGAGTTAAACTTCCCATGCTCCAGTCCACAGAGAAATGTTTTTTTCTGACCATAAATAGAAGTCATCTTAAGTATCTAAATCCCCAATCCTTAGCAGCCTGGGAGCTCTGGCCTGGTCATGCTGTCCTCGGCCTGTAAAACCATCAACTCTAATTGGCCAGCTGACCCCTCTCCCCAGGCTGGACTGCTTCAGGAGGTCAGCTTTGGGAGGCCCCTTCTCCAAGGAAGCTACAGCCGTGCCTCTGTGGGTATCTCATTTGATTCTTTTGGCTCTGGATCAAGATGTCCTTCTTCACCAAGAGACCCTGGCAGCTTTTTGAGACTGCTGAATTGGGCGTGTTCTCAATCTTCCACCACCAAAAACACAGAGCCAGGAAGACATCACATGTCATTACTTTCCCAAACCCAGGCAAGGTGGTCATACCACATTTCTGAGCCTCAGTTTTCTGATCAGAGATAGGAGACGGGAACAACAGTTGTTGTATCCCCAGGCGGGTGTATTAGATCTGGGCGGGTATTATCCGTCAATCCTGAAGCTTCGTGCAAATGTTTGTAATTACCCTCTTCGCTTTGAGTACAGAGACATCCTCACTTACAGCTTCATGACTGGACATGACAAATCTCCAGGACCTGGGCTGGCCTGAGCCTGATTAATGTTGTTCATAAAAACATTCATCCATCAAGATTTCCATTTGTAGCATTTAGTTGTGCCAAATAACAGAGCCAGCCACTGGTTTCTTAGAATTACACCATCTAATAATGAATGCTGGAGACAGATTTTTTTTTTCAGCCTGAAATCTCTTCGTATAACTCAGGGCTGATGAGTGCTGCCCTACATTTCTCGATGAATCCAATTTAACACCAGACGAAGCAGTGACTCACACTAACTTAAATATCTCAAGACGAGTTTCACCTTTTCCTCTGAGGCCGTATCAGTTCAATTGCATAAGTGCAAATTTATTGAAAGTGGTTTGGTGCTTAGCTTTTCTCTATTGGCAGTAATGGAGTTTAAATTTATAGCAGGCTGATGAATTTCAGATAAGAGAACCATTACCTTACAACAACATTAAGGAAAAATATATAACTCCGATTGCTGAACCTCGAATGCGTATTGTTTGAATGAGGGGAGATGGATGAGGTGGGCTGACATTTGCAAATGCAATTCCTTTCCATCCTCATGGTGCTAGTCTGGGAGTTTGAAAGCATGGCATATTCCAGAAAGGGCTTGGGATAGTTATGCATTACAAGTGCATTATAACAAAATAGCAGGAGTAGGATATCATCTAGAGGTGAGGGATTTTCCCTTCTCTTTAGTAATATAATTGGAGGTGTCTCTTGGCAATGCACCAAGGCTACTACAGGGCTTACGTCATTCACTTGGTACTTGTAATGTGCATCTCCCAGGTGTTATTTTCCTTTTACTACATGGCTTTGTCTTGGAGATGAAATTGAAGGATGCCCAGGACAGATGAGTAAAGCCTCAGAGAGATTGAAAGAGGCCTGGGCTTCTCTGTTTTCTTAAAGCTCCTGGTATATGAAAAAATATGAAAAAAATACTGAAATGGAGTTATGAAAATCACATTACATGTTTAATGGTTATGCTAAACAAATTAACTCTTTAAGTTAAAAAATATATATATTATGCAGGGTGTGTAGGTGACTGAGTCAGTTAAGCATCGGACTCTTGATCTCAGATCAGGTCATGATCTTAGGGTCATAAGTTCGAGCCTTGCACTGGGCTCCATGCTGGGCATGGGGCCTACTTAAAAAAAATAAAAGTGCTATGCCTAAGCTGATCACCAAATTGATAAAATGAGGGTTATGGACAATATTTTTCCAAAAGAGAACAGTAAGTTTCTGGTCATGGGATGAACTTTGTTTTTTCTCCAATTCCATCATGCATCTCGGCAGTTGCATGAATAACCTCATTTGGAGACACAGTTGAAGTCTAAATACGAGATCCTTTATGGGTTTGTGTGTCACGTAGGCTTTCCACTTTGCCATTTCTACCCCACTCCCCTACCAGGCCAGAGTTTTCCAAGAGGTGTCATTCTTGGGCAAGTTCTCCTTGGCTCTTGACCTCCTCATGGATCAGGTGCATGTGTGTCAGTAGCATGGGACGGTCAGCGCTGCAGTGGTACCAGTGAGACCCCAGACCCAAAGGCCTCCATCCATTTCCTCAAGGTTGGAGTGGGGGGTAGTTGCCCCCAGTCCCCAAGGAAGGTCTTGGCTGGTGTATTTTCTGGACCCCATCTGAAGTCTGGGCAGCTTGCACTGCACAGGGCCGGCTAGCCACAGCCCATCCCGAGGAGGAGAAGAGATGAAGAAAAGGATATTTCATTTTCCCCATCTTCCTGAGGCTGGGAAATGAAGCCAGAAAGACTGCCTCTGTCCCAGATGGAGAAGCACAGGGGCCCGCATGGGGGCCTTTCTCTGTGGCTTGTACCCTCTGTTCTAGAACATCAGAGGAAGTCCAGCACTTAAAACGCAGTTAACTTTAAGGGAGAAACCTCAGCGTTCTGTAAGTCATCCCAGGGGGATTTGTGTAGAATGAGACATTTGTTTTGTCGGTACACACACAGCAAATTCCAAAGACAAGAGACTGAATTCGGTTGGCTAGTTGTTTATTTTGAAAAGAACTGGCTATTAACTGAACTCAGCAAAGTTTGAATGAGGCTAAATAGCCAAACAACTTGATGTTTTGCCAGCAGTTTTCTCAGCGAACAGCTTTCGGTGGGGCCCAGGCTTGGAAAGGTTCACACTGTCACTCGGGGCTGAGGCAATCAGCTGTGGCCCCTTGTTCTAACAGCCACAGAAAAGACCCAGACTAATGTGGGCATTCGTGGAAAATAGTATTTCAAATGCAAATTGCAGAACAGTGCCCAATGTTGCTCCAAGAACGTCAATTACAATCTTAATTTGGACTCTGAGCCTCTATCAATGACCCTACATTGTTTGTTTGGTTTTTGTTAACGTAAAGCCAATGGCACACATTGAAACTATAAAAATAAAAGGAACGACGATCACGTCCCATTTTGATTCACAGACTCCCATGATTTTAAAAGTGAAAGAAAAACGAGAGATCGCTTAGTTCATTTATCTATTTTACAGGTAGAGAAACTGAGGCCCACAGGATGCCCCACGGTGCCGTCTCTGGGGTGCACATTCCAGCCCACTCTCCCCGTGTGTCTTGGCTCACAGAAACTGACATCACAGAGCTTCAGAATTAGGAAGGACACATTACTTTTTTTTTGGTCCCATTTTAATTTTTCTCCAAACTCATAAAATATCATTAGAGTGCTTTTTAATTTTTTCTGAAAAGCAGGAAATCGTAAGATTGATAAATAGTTTAATGTGAACCTGATGGCTTGATTAATTAATCACCAAGCTGAGGAACCACTACAATTCATATGTCAATTCAGACTATTTTCGGGAAATGATTTGAATCAATTGCTAATGAAATTGAGAAATTTAGGAGCCGCTTTCTGACTTCCAAATGACAGGGCTCATATTTAACTCAAGAGACATGACAGTTAATGACAACATAAAAAGTGCCATGAATTATTTTCCAGATCATGGGAAGATTACAGCATCTCTCCATTGAAACAGCTCTCAGCTCATCAGCATGAAAATAAACAGCCTTAATCACATGCTAACAAATCTTAGATGCTGTTTAAAATCTAGCTTCTTTTTGAAATAAACAAAGACCATAATCCTTAGGAATAATTGTAATATTTCATAACCTCTTCCTTAACACAGAGTGATAGATGAACCTAGTCTAACTGATATTACAGCTGAAGCCTATTGGGGAAAAAATTGGATCATCATTCTTAGATCTAATTACTTTAAACCCTTAAAATAGGTTGAGTTGAATTTTTCTTTTCTGCTTTAATTCATAGACTGAGCTTTCTAGTCCTGTTTGTGTTTTAAAAGGGATCTCTTTCCATAACTTTTCATTTACATCCAAAGTCTTTAATTAATTTAAAGTTTCATCTAGATATAACAAGACAGTTATTGTGTGGTAATGAAGTATCAATAAAAAGTGCACTGATCAATATTTAATCTAATTAAGGTGTATACAAGGCAATATTATTATGTAATTAACTCAAAACAGCATAAGTAATGTGCACATGTTTAAATTTTTATTAATATATTTGTTAAGAATTTTTAGATCATGCTGTTTTATGGGCTTACTTGAGAGATATAAAATTAAAATGTTTGTCAAGATGCTACTGGAGCTACTATTAAATGTGGCTCTTAATCATCTTAACAGTCCTGAAGTTTCCCTTGCAGTTCTAATAGTCTCAACTAAGGATGAAAGATGATCTTGCCACAAACAAGAGTCCACATGTAAAACCTTTCTGGAATTGTCTTTTCGGATTTTTTTTTTTTTAAGTTCCCATGCCACTTTGCAAGGACAGTATAGAACAGGTCTTGTAGATGCAAGAAAATTTGAAATAAGTTAATATTTTAAGAGCATTCTTTAAAGAGCTCTGTGTTGCTAGAGAGAAAAATATATTGGACGACAAATATCTTTGGATGACTATGTATGTCTCATGAGATTTTAATAACACAGTTTCAGAAAAATTCCTATAGAATTGCAACTTGGAGGGGCGAACTTTGGTAGGACAGTGATCATCCCATACAAAGATCAGAATCAATTGCTATGACTTCCAGAGCTCCAAATACACACAGTTACAATATGGGAAAACATTTAAACAAGGGTTCCTTAAACCAAATCCGGGAATAGGTCACTATGCGTAGACATTAATGTGAGTAGTGCTATAGAATGTACATTTGTACTGAGTGAATTAGAGTAAAGAATGAGTCCAAAGTTACAACAGTAAAGCTCTTTTTTTTAAGGACTGTTGCTCAGAAAATTTGCAGCATCTCGTCGTTCCCTAAATTCCATAAGCAAATCTAGCTCTCAAACCAGAACCTTCTGCTGAAATCTACCCATCTCATATACAAGTAGATGTGTTTAGAGACTCTCCCATTGGTCCCTTAGCTCCTGGAAAACCCAAAACACTGGGAGACTTTATCTAAAATAAATATAAAGATCATATTTGATGGAATGATGATTTTATTCCAAAGGCTCCATTGCTTCCCTGAATCCTACCATTTTATTGTGGAAAGAATACAGGAGTTACTGGGACAATTTATTTTTTTCTGCCATTCCTAGTATGTATATCTTGCCTAAATGTTGGGATGGCATTTCTATGTTTTTATCTCTGTGAATGAGGGAGTGAGGGATAACTCATACCTTATGATCCCTCATCTCTCCTATGAGTGATGATAACAACAGGGTTGAGTCATCATATATTATATACACAACATATTTTTCTTCCTCTCTCTTGAGAAGGGCTGCAAATGCTGAAGATGACAGTTATGGAAGATGAAAAAGCCATAAAAGGTGTGGGATAAAGATGTTCCAAATAGAAGTAAACTTTTAAATACTTCTGTGTGACTGTGTTGGTAATGAAGCCATTGATACGTGCATGGCAAGCTAACAAGGATGACTGAAAAAGATTACATTCACCTCTACGTTTTCATGGCGTTTTTAAACTACGGTTAGAAATACCTTGAGTTCACAATTCCTACTGTGTTACAAGTTTTCTCTAGCTAGACAGCTTTTGGGACTAAGCAGTTTAAGGAAAGTAAGGGAAAGATTCACAAAGCCCTTCATTCTATAGGCTCATGTCTGCTCCCAGCTTGATGGAGGGGACTATGGGTTCTGCAGCAGTCTTGGAAGCAGCAGGCAGCCTGTGGGTGGGTGTATGGGGGAAGGAAGTTACCAGCCTCCCTCACACTGTCTCCTCACAGCAATGGTGAAATAGAAATAATGTGATTTGTTTACTCTTTGAATATCAAAGCTGAACTGTTAAAGGTTCTTTGCCAATAAAGGAACAAGCGATCTTTCAAGGAGAAGGTAACAATAGAAACCAGGAAAAAAAAAATGAGAATTTTGGTCTGGAGCAAAGAACACAGCTAGGTTATTCAGGAGATTTTCCTCAGAGAGCCACTTCTGATTTAGATGGAATGAAAAAGTTTTCTGAGGGTTCTAGTATACTATCCTCAGCTTTTGCTTCTCAAAGAAAAAGTCTTCTTTATTTTCTCTGTCATTTCTGAGCCTTTCTTTTTTATTATCAGCTTTATTGAGATTATTTTACCTACAAAAATCACCAATTTTGGGACACCTGGGTAGCTCAGTAGTTGAGCATTTGCCTTTGGTTCAGGGGTCCTAGGATCAAATCCTGCATCAGGCTCCTTACAGGGAGCCTGCTTCTGCCTCTGCCTATGTCTCTGCTTCTGTGTGTGTGTGTGTGTGTGTGTGTGTGTGTGTCTTTCATGAATAAATAAATAAAATCTTTTTTAAAATCATAATTTAAAACATAAAATTCTGAGTTTGGCAATTATCGGTTGTCACATAACAATAACAGTCAACATCTGAATAATTTCACCACCTCCCAGTCCCTCCTATCCTAGCCCTGGGCAACCACTGGATTTCTTGGTGTCATTGTAGTTCTTTTCGCCTTTCCTAGAATTTTATTCCAGTGGCATCATATAATATGCAGTCTTTCGTATCAGGCTTCTTTCACTTCGCATAATATTTTTAGGATTCATCATATCATTGATTATTTCAATAGTTGGTACTTTCTTTTTCTTTTTTTAAAAGATTTTATTCATTTATTCATGAGAGACAGAGAGAGAGAGAGAGAGAGGCAGAGACACAGGCAGAGGGAGAAGCAGGCCCCATGCAGGGAGCCTGACGTGGGACTTGATCCTCGGTCTCCAGGATCAGGCCCTGAGCTGCAGGCAGCACTAAACCACTGAGCCACCCAGGCTGCCCAATAGTTGATACTTTCAAATCACTACATAATATTCCTCCAATGGACATGTCACAATATGTTAATGCATTCACCAATCTATATACCCTTGGGTTTTTCCAGTTTTTAGGTATGAAGAATAAAGCTGATGTGAACATTTCCATACAACTCTATTATACATATGAAACAAACAGATGTATGTTTTCATATTCCTTGAATAAATACTCAGAAATGGAGATGCCGGGTAGAACGGCAAGGTATGTTTAACTTCATTAGAAACTGCCAACACGCTTTTTAAAAATGGGCTGCATAACTTTGTGTTTATACCAGCAATGAGAGGTCACATCCTCACTGACACTCAGGTTATTGTTCATTTATTTTAGATTTTTCTACTGGATGTGTAATAACATTTCATCTGCTTTTAATTTCTCTTTCAATTTTGTAGGGATATTTAGCATCTTTTCATTCTTTATCTAGTCATGCATAGTCTTTGGGGAAGTAATTGTTCAAACCATTTTCTGTTTTTAAAATGTATTTTTTCCTACTATTTTATTGTAAGAGCTCTTTATTTATACTGAATACAAGTTCTTTATCAGATATGTTTTGCAAATTTTCTCCCAGGATGTACTTGCTCTTTCATTTTCAAAATAGCATATTTCTAAATTTGATGAAAATCATTTCATCATTATTTTTTCTTCCTAATGTTTTATGCTTTTTTGTGTCCTATCAAGAAAGCTTTGTTTAACTCAAAATCACAAAAATGTTCTCCATTAGATCTTTCTAGAAGTTGCATAGTTTTTGCTCTTTAGTTCTGTGATCCATGATGACTTATTTATTATATATGGTGTGAGATAACAGGGAAGGTTCATTTTTTCAGTATGAGGTCCAGTTGTTTCAGCACCATTTGATAAAAAGAATTTTCTTTCTCCCTTTGAATTACCTGGCAGGTTTCTTGCAAATCAATTAACCATATAGGTGTGAGGCTATTTCTAGATTGTCCATTTGATTACATTCAACCAACCATATGTCTATCACACTGTCTTAATTGCTATAGCTTAATAGTAAGGCTTACCAAAAGGTTACATACTCCTCACTTTCAAAATAGTCTTGACTATTCTGGCCTTTGCATTTTCATACAATTTGAAATCAAATCATCAATTTCCTTAAACATCCCATTGAGATTTTGATTGAGACCATTATTTCATTGAATCTCAAGATTAATTTTGTAAAATTTGATATTATTCGATTGCCAGATGCATAAACACTGTATAGTTCTCCCAGTAATAGCCGATAGTTTCAACACACAGCTCTTACACAGATTGTTTTATATTTATCTCTAATGTTTATGATATTGCAAATGGTATTTTTTCTAATTGCAATTTCCAATTGTTGATTGCTACTATATAAAAACTCAATCAATTTTGTATATTGACATCATATCCTGGCATCCTACTTAAATCACTCCTTAGTTTGCTTAGGTTTTTGTAGATTCCTTGGATTTTCTACATATATGATCATATTGTCTGCAAATAAATATAGTTTTCTTATTCTTTCTAAGTCTGTTCGCTTTTACTTCTTTTTCTTGCCATATTGCGCTGGTTAAGATCTCCTATACAATATTAAACAGAAGCAGTGACAGCAGACATCCTTGTTTATTTCCTTTCATAATCATGAAGCATTCAGTCTTTTAAATGGATCGGCTGCAGGTTTTTTAGCAAGCTGAGGAATTTCCTTCCTACAGCTGAAGAAATTTTAAATCATAAGTAAATGGAGAAGTATATCATATTCATGAACCTGAAGACTCAATATCATTTATGTATCAGTTCTTCCCAAATTGGGCCATAGATTCAACGCAATCAAATTTCCAAAATGCTTTTCAGTGGAAATTGAAAAGCTATTTCTAACATTGTCATAGAAATGTAAAATATCTAGAAATGCTAGAACAACTTTGAAAAATTTATTTTAAAAATTTCTTTAACGAAAACATTCATTATAAAGGTGTAGTAATCAAAGAAGTGTGATATTAAAGTCAAGATAGATGAACAGTGGAACAGAATAGAGAAACTAGAAGTAGAACTCCCCATAGATCTGATGCGTTGGTTCTCAAAGAAGAGGGAAAAGTTTATTTTGTAGAGAGTAAAGAGCCATTTTAACGAATGATGCTAGAAAAAGTTGGCATCAGCATGCAAAACAAAATAAAAACAAAACTCTAATTCATATCTTAAAATATTTACAAAAATTAAATCACAGTGTATTTTTGACCTAAATATAACACCTGAAACTATAAAATTTCTGGAGGAAAATGTAGGAGAAAGTCTTTCTTAGATACAGTACAAAAAGAAGAAGCCATAAAAAAATGATAAATTAGACTACATCCAAATTAAGGACTTCTGCTCTTTAAATGATACTATTAAGAGAATGGAGAGGCAAGACACAGATTGGGAGAACATATTTGCAAATCACATATCTAATACAGGACTCATATCCAGAATATATAAAGAACTCCATATATCTCATTGTAAGAAACAAATAATCTAATTCTAAATATCCACAGACAATTAAGAGGATAGAACAGAAGTCCTAACATGTAATAGACGTTACGGAGGAAGGAATAGGGACAATGAAGGGAAAACAATATTCAAAAAAATCACCGATAATTTCTAAAAGCTAAAGAAAGACATGCATTTAAATTAAGAGGGATGAGAAAGTAAAACTAAAATACAAACAACAACAGTACCAACACTATGCTGACATATTATAAACTCACCTCAGGGCACTAGCAGTAAAGAGAAAATCTACTTATCCTAACAGTTTTGCCTCAGAAAATATTCTATTTTCTATATGGTTGCCACATGCACATTCTACTTTAAGAATTTGGGTAACACTAGATTTGGTAACACAGCATTAACAATATTGGATACAAGAAGACAGTGGAGCATGTCCCAGTGCTCAGGAAAATACTTTAATTCTAGAAATCTATACCTACACACATTGTCATTTCAGGGTGAGTTTGGCCACCAAAGGTCTATAACTTGTAGATCCTTTCTGAAAATAATGGCTTCTCAGAGGATGAACTACATCCAAAAAGAAAATGAATTCAGAAGAAAGCAGGAGTATGTGGGAAGACATTACAGAGAAGGGGGAACCACTGGTTATCAGGCCTAAGTATTTATTACGAAAAAAAAAAAGAATTTTAACAATAATATGAGCTAAAATTCCAGGCAGCTACCACATGGCTTGGTAGAAGCTAGCAGAAACACTGAGGAAAATGAAAGTGGTCTATGGTTTTTACATTGCTCAGGAGGAAGCAAAGTTACTAATTAATTGATTCAAGACGTTAAAATAAATAAAAACTATGACTAATTACAGAATTGCTTCTCATAGGGATTGCTCAGTTAATGATGTTTTGCCATAAGAGCTCTTGACAAAGTTTACCATTTTTTGGATATGATTTTTTTTGGTATAATGACTCTTTTCACCTAAAACACGCTAAGTAAATATACTCTAAGATGTGACATTTCAATGTTGTATTTTTAAGCAAAGACACATTGAGCAATTTATTAGACACACTTTCGAGTCAGAGAATATCATATGGAACAAATTTAAACTGCGGGTCACGGTTCGATGAACCAAAACATTTTTATTTGTGAATATATGCCAAGTGAGAAGGATAAAGAAGAGCTTCCTCTTCATCTCTTCAGTCTGTTGAGTATGTGTGCTTTTTCCCTATGCTTCAATGTGCTTTTGGATTTAGCCTTCATTTTCTTAGATAGATGTTTTTCTGTCCTTTGATTTTACTTATAAGAGTTTTTAAGATAAAACATGAATTCCAAAATGTTAACTAAGAAGGAGGTACAGAATGATGAGTGCATCTTCCAAAAAGCAACTCCTTGCACCTCTCCTCCGCCATCCAGCACTCACTCTGGAATTTTCTCTTTATCATTTGGTCAGCACAAAAAACCTGTATTATGTTATGTATCTTATTGGTTTTAATGATTGCTTCTATCTTATATCAAGTTACTTGACTTGTTCAATTTACATATCTATTTGTGCAGATGGTGTGCGTCTCTAGGGTTAAAATAGAGCATATATATATATTTTTTTTTCCATTGAAAGAGGTAGACATGAGTCTTACCTCTTTCAGCTTGAAGCTTAAGGAGCTTATGTGTCATCAATCTCATCATTACAAGAAAAACTAGGCAAACTAAAAATCAACAACTGTTCTTAAACGTATCAGAGAACTGAGGTATTAGAGCAAACCACCACTCCAATCTCTGGAGAGACTGATGCATCCAGAGAGATACAGCACTAGAGATAATGCTTACCTGGAGCTGAAGCCACTGGAAGCCATACATTGTACAACTGCCTGCTTTACCAGAGGTTTGACAGATTGTTTTAGTCCGAGTGCTAACTAGCTTGATCATGACAAATTCCTTGTGCTGCAATCAGAGAGCCCACACACTTTCTTGGGTTTTCCTTCCAGGAAAGATTCTTGCAATGAGGATCCAAAAAAAAATCTCCTATGGTGCTGACAGGAGGAGGGGAAAAGCAGCAAGCGCAATCCTCTCCTTTCCTTTTCTATAACAAAAGTTTATTTAATCTCCGGGATAAAATACTTCACCACAGAGCAATACGGAAACTATCTCACCTGGGGAAAGAGATATCCTTCCCACTTCATTCCTTTCTGGTACTTGTATTTCACTGTGCAGGGAGAAGAAAAGTTAACAGGGACAGAGCTTCAAGAAAATGTCTTGGAAACTTGGTACAGGGAAGGTGGGAGATAACTACACACCTTGAGGAGGGACAGAAACATTTGTGAAGGCCACACCCTGAGACAGAGTTCCACTAAATGACTGGGAAGACTTCCCTCTCCTATACCCAACTACCACACCAACAATTTTACCAATCCGGTATAACAGAATTACAGCAGAGAAAGCTGTAGGACAGGGACTGCCTCTGAGAAGTAATCCAAAGAGAAGGCTTAAGACCAAGGGAGGAAACAAAACCAACAGAGCTAGAGGGATCTGGTGTCTGTACTCCCTAGAGCTACAACAAACATTAAACACAGCCCAACTTGTAGCCAGATTAATATAAATCCTCCACCCGAAAGGTCTATTTGCCTCAGGAGTTACTATTGAGACATGTCAACTTTCAGCAAAAAATCAAAAGGCCTATCAAAAGGCAAGAAAACACAGGTTAGGGAAACAATGCAATCATAACCATATTCAGATAGGCGAATTAATAGATAAGGAATTTAAATGAACAGAAAAGGCATTTTAAGTAACTATGATTAACTTGTGAGGGGTTCTAATGAAAAAAAAATATACATATATATATGTAAGTTTATATACATATACATACATATACATATGTATATGTATGTATGTGTGTGTGTGTGTGTGTATATATATATATATATATATATATATATATATATATGTATATATACCAAGATCAAATGGGTATTATTGGCAGAGTGGTGGAAACTATTTTTAAAAACCAGAAGAAAATGTTAGAAATAAAAAACACAGAAATAAAAAAATATCAGCTCCCAACTGGACTCCATACAACCAAAGAAAGAACCAGTGAACCTAAAGATAGGTTAATAGAAACTTCCCAAGTGAAACACAAACAGCAAAAAAAGTTGAACAGAATATCTAAGAGCTGTGGGATCTAATTCTCACAAGCCAAGACTGAAAGAACATCCCAAACCTAGAGTCATATGTTTTGTGATCCAGTTAGGCTGAGCTGTTGGTTCCTAGACAAGTTTTCCATCCATAGACCTTTGTGAAATCTTGAGTGCCAAGCTTTCTGAGATGGCTCTGGCCCTTCATTATCTCTGTTTGGTGCTCCCTGAAGATATAGTCCCGGAACTGATTCTAGAATCCATTTTAAAAATAAGGGAAGAGAGACAGAAGATGGACTCTAAGTGAAACATCCCTGAGGTTTCTTTAGGGCAAACTCCCTAGACAGAGAGGAAAACTCATTCCCAAGAGGCTGTTCTTATCACAAGGGGGAATCCAAGATTTTTGGAGTTGGAAGAGGCTATGGACAACATCCTTGGACAAGATGTGGAGACAAAGTCCCAGAGAGATTAAATGACTTGTCCAGGGTCATGGTTTGCTAGTCCCAGAGAGGAAACAATACATCTTTCCTAAATAGCACGCTTCTCACATTGTAGTCTTTCATCTCCTTAGCAAATTTAACCTTTTCCATACAACTGTTGAGATAACCTACTGATCATACCAGCTAAATCAACAAAAGGGACATATCTCAGAAAATGCCCTCAAACTGCTTCTCTTTTCATTGTTGAAAACTGTGAGATGAAAGTCTTTAATAACTCACTGCACAAGAGGACCATTACTGTCAGCATATACCACTCAGCCATATATTATAGCCTTTTACTTCTCCACACAAAATTGCTTTGAAATTTACATTTGCCATAAAGGATTCAAGTCCATCACTATTAATTTTCTTCTACAAATTATGTTTAATTATCACCTCTTTCCACCTAGGAAGAAACCTCTCTTGTACTCCTGTCTCCACGTAGCTCTCAAGAAGAGTTTCCTCAGCATGAATCTTTGATGCTGGTTTTTATATTCCTTACTTGCCCTTCCTCGTCAAACTCGCACAGCCTACTTAGAGATATGGAAATGAATGGTTTGCCCGGCTCCGCATTTCCTGCATACATATGAAATCTGGTCTCTCTAAGCAGGAAAAAAAGAAGGCTAACATTTTCCAGCTTTAGCCTATGGACAATTAAGCTAGAAACATTCCATTTTAAGATTCAAAGCAGCTTTGAAAGTTGGCCCATGATTGATTGCCTAACAGCTCATATGCTGCTTCTATGAAAGAAGCTTCTTAGAGATTCAGTTGTCTTTCTGATGCTGTAAAAATCACCTTTATTCTCACAGTCTTGGAGCCCTAATTGAAACTACTTTAAAAGAAATTGAGAAATCCAAAAATTATATTTAATCATTTTGTCATTTAATTTCTATGCTTCCTTACTACGTGGTATCATAAACAGCGTGGTGTTTGGAGTCAGAAACATCAACAGTCAAATCATAACTCGACCAAAAACTTATGTAACTTCAGGCAAATTGCTTACCCGAGTCCCTGTCCTCTCAACCTTAAACATAAAACTATTTCAAGTTTAACTAAGTTTAACATGTATTAGGCACAGCACATTCGAGGAATTCAAATGGTAATTGTCCTCCCCTTTCAAATTCAATGAAGCAGTATTTTTGTTTAAAAACTTTTGTCTGCAACTGATCAAAACTCAACTCAAACTAGCTGAAGCAAGAGGGGGGAATTTACTGACTTACAGAATGAGAGTCCTGGCATTTCTCTGGCTTTCGACATCGCCTGCTTAAGCTTCCCAGACAATGTTGTCATGGCTCTTGATTCTGTTTATCTCTGCTTGCAGTTGTTCTGAACTGACCAAATGCCTGGCAAAACAGCCCCTGTAATTTATACAACTTAAGCCCCCTCTTAGCTGTCCCTTAGTCAAGAAAACTGTCTCCTACTATCTAGGTATCAAGTGCAGGGAAGATTCTAATTGACCTGCTTGAATAGTGCACCCACCTCTAACCCACTCTCTGTGACCCTGGGGAAGCAACTACTCAGTTTGGCGAAGGTGGGTAAGGACCTGTCACTGTGACGGAGAGCAAAGTACCAGAATTTATAGTCTTACCAGGATTATGTGGAGTGAGGGGGCCCTGAAGCAATCAGAAGAATGACTATTGGAAACACTACCAGGAAAAAATAAATAAAAATAAATAAATACGAAAACTTCCATTATGCATTGTTGTCAATCAATAGATGAGTATTTGACTTCTTTTTTCATGAACTGATTTTCTTTTCCTCCCTCTCGTCTTGTTCCAAGACCTATAGTTTATGTCAGGGATCAGCAAATTACAACCCACCAACCAAATATGGCCCCACTGCCTGTTTTATAAACAAAGCTTTATTGAAACACAGCCACATCATTCCTTAACATATTGACTATGGTTCTTTTCTTTTCCCACTACAACATCCAGGTTGAGTGGTTGTAACAGAATTCATATAGACTGCAAAGCCTATAATATTTACTATCTGGCTCTTTTCAGAAAAATATTTACAGACCCCTGATCTATGTTATTAACAAAAAAGATAATGAGAGAGTCAGAAAAATGCTTACTTAGAATATTTGCTTGAAATAAAATAGAAATATTGATGACAATTAAATTTTTATGTGATTTGCCCTCACAGTCTGTTAGCAATAAAAATATTTTAGAAGTTAGAAGAATATATCTTGCCAGAAAAAGTGTTCTCTACATAGTAGATGCTTAGTACATATTTTTAATCCATATTTAGCAGCACAACCATCCATTAAATGTACCCAAACTCCCAAATTAGGAGCCATCCTTGACTTATCCTTTTCCTTAATAATCTATCTCATCCATATTTTCAAATCCTCCTAGCTCTGCCTTCACAATATATCCTGAATGCCTCTACTTCTCTCAGCTTCCTCCCTAATACAAGCCAATATCATTTCTGTCTAGACTTATGCAGAAGTTTTGTTAACTGGTCTCCCTACTTTTGTTCTTACTCATCTATGTTCTACAATCCCCTCAACAGCCAAGAATGACCGTTTTAAAAACCAATCAGGTAAAATCCCTTCCTTCCCTAAATCCATCCAATGACTTCCCTCTTTGCTTAGACTGAAATTCATATTCCTATCCTTGTACTACTAGTCACTTTGTGAACTGGCCCCCACTACCTCTCAACCCTGACCAGATTAACTCTAACCACTTTGCTCCACTTCAGCTATGAAAGGCTTCTTGGAGCCTTCTAGAATATACCATGCCCAGTCTCATGATAGGACTTTTCCATTCCCTCCCTCTGCCTAGAACTTTCTGCTCCCATCCCTACATGGCTGGCTGATTTGAACTAATAATAACGGAATCGATTCAAAGGTCACTTCTTCATTGGATTAAAAAATATTTTCCCATAACTTTTAAGGATCATATAATATTGTGGTATCAAAAGTGATATTCTATTTTCTATATGGTTGCCACATGCATTATGAGATTTACGTTATGTGAAAATACAAAGTAGTTGACATTCATAACTTTATTGTTTATGACTGTTTATGATTGTTAACAATCATTGGGTAAAATAGACTTGACACTGATGCCTGCTATCAAATACGAAACTCTACACTCTGTTTAGATCATTCAATTAAGTCGTGTATTTTAACCCAAGAGCTGTTGATTTCAGGTAACTCAGACAAAAAAAAAAAATCATCATCATTAAAATATTAAATCTCATGACTTTTTAAAAGATTGTGAGACAGGAAGCAGTTGCTGATTTTTCTGTTGCAGGACAGAGTTTTAATTAACCCTACATATGACCTTGGTCCATCAGAGTGTTAGCACTACATAACATAAGCTTTTATTGCACTATGACTGACCTCTGCTGGTTCATAGTTATTCTGAATATTCAGTTGAAATGAATATATTAATGCAGGTTAAAACTAATATGTTGATTCATATACTTTGGATGCAATTCTTCAGCCACCTTCCAGAGTATGTCAACCCCTTATTTGTTTGCAAAGATATTTTGAGGACTTGGCCAAATGCTGTAAAAAATGAGTACATACGCTTGATGTGCAAACAATACCAAAAACAAGAAATGGAGTTTATCTGCATTGATTTTTTTTCTTTAATGATCCTATCTCAGGTCCTGGTGGGAACAACTTTTTCTCCCCAGTACCCATAAAGCACCTTATAATTTTGATCAAAAATATCTCAGAAGTATAGCTTGTCATGTCTTTATTTTTTGGAAAACCAAAAGTCTTTCTGTCTTATCTATTACTGTTAGAAATCTTATTTGGAAGCTATATTCAGACCTTGGGATATAAATCCAGCTATTGAGGACCTAGGCTGTCACCTAGAACCACAACTCACTCTCCTACATTCTGGCTAACTAGAATCTCCATTGCCACACACCAGGAGCCACAAATTTTCATCCAAAATAATTTCCTTTGACCAAAAAGACGAAGGGAAATGTGAGTTTATTATAGAAGAGTCAGAGAAAGAGTTCTAGATACTCAAAACAAACAAACAAACAAACAAACAAAAACCAAAAAATAAAAACAACTGTTGGCCTTGTTGCCACAGAATTTGTAGCATTTTCATGGAGTCTCATCAGGTAATTGTTACTCCCACTGGAGCTAAGATAAGCATGTCTACAACTCACTGATTAATTGTAGAAATTTAAAGACAAGCTTTAATTGCAGGCATTCCTGGAGCTTGAGTCATCTCCAAGAATTTCTTAGAAACATGTGGCCAGTTTTGGACAAGGAAGAAGAGAATCTCTCAATAGATATTGAATGTGGTTTCCATAAGTGGATTAAAGCAAAACTGAGAAATCTTTGGCAATTTTTCATCTCACCTTTACTTCCCCCTCCCTCACAAGCCTTTCTTTTTTCCTAAGAGCTGGGTCATCTTGCTGCCCCAATCCCAAAGAGACACTTCCAAACCCTGTATATAAAACTTCATGTCTCTGATTTTTTAAATGATAGACTCCTAGAGCTTCTAGGAAATATTGTAAAAGCATTTTGAAGGACCTTAATATATATTGCCAGGATTGCATTCCTTTTTTTCATCTCAGAATTGAGACTTTCTATAGCCACATAGCGTAACTCTCAAGACTGAGAACTGAAGCCAGCTGTATCAATATGATTTTATTTTTTTCTTCCTGGCAATTGTTGCTCATTAAGATAAGGCTATAAACCAATAAATAACTCAACTTTTAGCTTTAGAAATGTTTGAAAGCTACTTTATATGAAAAATTAATTTGTTCATCTGGATAAACAGATACCCTTGTCAAAACGATAGATTGTTCATGGGGCCAAGCACTCACATATCAAACTATTTTTATGTAGAAGACTTACTTATCTTGCTGTGTTCACCAATCTTAAACTATGACATCATACTTTGGCCATTCCCTATCAGCTCTTCACACTAAACACCTGCCTTAAACCACTTGAGCTCAGATCCCTAAACCCATGACCATCCTCTTCTGAGACATGGCTAAGTAGGTTCTCCCTTACTGCTATAAGCTTGATTAAATTAGCTTTACTTTGGCCTCAGTTCATTCTAGTGGTCTTTTATGGAAGTCAGCCATTAAAACAGACAAAGAATATATCAACTCTCTTATTTTATGGCACCTTGCTAGATACTGGTGACTAAAGGTGACACAATTCATATAATCCTGGGAGGGAGAAATATACTAATAAAATAATGACAAATATATAAATCCCAATTGTGATTAGTGTATAAGAAAAAGTTACAAACTGCCTCTGAGAGCAAATAACCAGGTAGTGTGATGCTTTTAGGGAGAATAAGGGGACTGCATTGAGTAAGTGATGTTTGATCTGAGATTTCAGGGATGAGAAAGTTTAGAAGACGGAGAGGAAGGGAAAGAGGAAGAGAATGTATAAAAGGGAAGAGGGACAGGAGAAAGAAGGGGAGGAGCAAGGAAAATAGAGGGGGGGAGGCTCAGGAAGGGGGCAGGGGAGAAAAGCAGAAGAAGGAAGTGAGAGGGTGGGAAGAGAGGGGGAAGTTTGAAAGCTTTCTCAAATGTGGGAAATCTGCATGATAACAACTGAAAACAAAACAAAACACAAATCTCCTTATTCTGGAACAGAGAGCAAAGGAGAAAGAATTAGAAAATAAGAGTGGAGAAGTCATATGGGACAACATGTAGGCATATAGATCAGAAAAGTTGTACAGTTCAACCATCATCCATAAGAGTATGATGGTCTCTGTTATATCATACTTTTGCTAGCGTTAAGTATTATGCTCATCTTTGCTAAATTGAGAGATGAAAAATAACCCCTTATCTTGATTTTTAATCTTTTGTTGACTGGTGAACTTACGAAAAAAAAAAGTAATTTAATGTATTATATTCCTTCATATAAATTCTCTCTTCAATCCTTGACCTCAATGTATCCATTGAGATTCCTGTTTTTCTGATCTATTTGAATGAGACTTTATGTATTAAGTGATAGTGGTCCTTCACATAATTTTTGCAAATATTCCTCCTAATTTGTTTTTGGGTTTTAAAGTTTGTATTGTTTTGTAGATACAGAGAATTTATTTGTATGCATTAAATTCACCAATATTTCCATTCGCAGTGTTTCCTTTGCTTTTCTGCTTGCAGAGACTTTCTTAATCCAAAGACTTAAGTAAAAACCTAAATGCTTTGAAGACTTTGATGCCTTGGATTTCCACATTTAAATCACAAAATATTTGGTATTTATTTGTAGTATGTTAGCTCTTCAGAATCTAAATATACTTTTATCCCCTTCACAATTTTCTGATTGTCAAGAGCTATTTATTTTCAAATCTTGCCATCCCCTCTCTATAAGTTTTGGACAACTCCTTCGTCATATTTGCTTTTTAAGACAACAGAGTCTGTTACAAAGCCACCTATTCTACTTCATTTGTCTGTTTGTTTATCCCTGGGGCCACACTGATCTAATTATTGGAGCTTCACACTAAGTTTTAATATCTGGTTGCAGCCTGTTCTGGCTCTCACCTGGTTATTCCTCCAGTAGCACTTTAGAATAACAGTATCAAGTTCTGAAGCAACAAATCCTTTTGAAGTGTTAATTTGGAGTGTGTTAACAGACTCCTGCTCCTACATTGGAATGCCTTTCCAGATACTTCATATAGTACACCTATTATTTGGCCTGCTAATTGAGGGTTCCAGAGCCGTCATTGGACATACTAAAATCCAAAGACCTGCATTTGAGGTCAGATATCACCCCTTTTGGCATCTACTTGAGGAGGTATCGTGAGGGGAAGACAACATATGGAAGACCTTTCATGGGTAAGAGGCCAAAACTGGTCCTAGAGTCTGGAGGCCTCCACATTGGTGCTGTGACAGGGCCAGAGTCAAACCAGCTCTCCCATTTTATTTTCACGGCCCTCCACACCTCACCTAGTTTCTTCAGCCTAAAAGCTCCCAGTTTTCAGGATCAGGTGCTGTAATGACTATAGGAAAAGCAAATACCTCAATGTTTAAAAGATACCACAATATAATCCTGCCATAAAGCAGAGAACTTAAAAGCAAACAGGACAAAATAATGGCCCTCTTTAACCCCAAAAAGCTTGGATCCCTTAACCCAAAAATCTCCCCTCTTTAGGAGCAGAGAGGAGAAAAATGAGTGAAGGAAGGGAGATAGCAAGGCCTGCCATTGGGTCAAGCAAACAGCTCACAGAAAAATGGAAAGAGAAACAAGAGTGGACCTTCTTAGAAATTCAGCAGGCCCCCTCACTAGAGAGTGGAGATGAATTTCAATGAGGGTGAAAATCCTCATACTCACACTTTCCCTAGATGAGATCTCTTTTCTTCCAGCCTGTAAAAGCAGATCCCAGAGAGGCCTCCCTGAAGGCACAGCCGCCCTCCCCTCCTCTGAGGCTGGGCTCCAGGTTGTCACACACCCCAGCAAACCCCAACAAGTTAATTTGTAATCTTAGGGGGAAAATGATGGCCGCGCTGTGTCTGTCACTGAGCACTCTCCCTGCCAGTTTAAACAGCTGATTAGTTAGCGCCACTGGAATCGATCCGCATCAGTTCCACCTGCATGCACACACCAGGAACCACTTTATTGTAAATCAATCATTCTGAAAACATCTCACAAAGGGGCCAGGCTTTGCTAACAAGCCGTCAATTCCCGCTGCCTGTTGGCAGCACCCAGCAAATCAGGAGTGCAACCAACGTTTACTCAAAAATTATCTCTTCAGGGTCTTTGAGCCTGGACAGGAGGTGGAGAAGCAGGGATGGACTGGGGCTTCCTAAGTCTTGCCCATGCTCAAGGTTGTAGATTTGTCTCCCCCGAAAAAGGGCCAAGGTTTGACCAGGCCCTCCCTTTAAAAAAAGGGGGGGGGGCAAGAGAGTTGCATAGACATTTTACAGAAGATATGTGTATGCCCAAGGCCACAAGCATGTGACAAAGTGCTTAACATCATTAGTCATCTTGCAAATATAAACAAACACTGACTTAAGTGCAGTACCACCCAAATGATTAAAATTAAAAAGACTGACAATGCCCAATGTTGGTGAGGATCTAGAGCAAACTGAATTTTCAAACAATGTTGGCAAGAGTGTAACACGAGATAACTACTTTGGAAGAAAGGTTTGCCATTTCTTATAAAAGTAAACATACCCTAGGGACTCCTGGGTGGCTCAGAAGTTGAACATCTGCCTTTGGCTCAGGTCATGATCATGGAGTCCTGGGAGCAAGTCCCACATCAGACTCCCTACAAGGAGCCTGCTTCTCCCTCTGCCTGTGTCTCTGCCTCTCTCTGTATCTGTCATTAATAAATAAATAAAATATTTTTAAAAAATAAACATACCCTAGCTTATCACCCTAGCAATTCTACTCCAACATATTCACCTAAGAGAAATGAAAACATAGGGCATACAAAGACTTGTATGCAAACATTCACAGCAGCTTTATTCACAGTAGCCAAAATCTGGAAATAGCACAGGTGTTCTTCAACAGGTGAATGGATAAATGAGATGTGGTATATCCATACATAAGGCACACTACTCAGCAATAAAAAGGAATGGATTACTGGTACACATAACATGGGAGAATTTAAAAAACATGCTGAGGGAGGCAATTTACACAAAAGAGGACTCTGATTCCGTATATGTGATTCTTAGAGGACACAAACTAATCTATGGCAGGAAAGAAAATCATAATAGTAGTTGCTTCTGGGGAGGTGGGGTTGAGGGCTGATGGAGTGTGACATGAGGGAACTTTCTGGAACAATGGCCATGTTCTAAATCTTAACATACAGAATATGCATAGGTATATGCATATGTCAAAACTCAGTGAATGGTCCACTTAAGATTTCCACATCATATTGTACCTCCCAACTCAAAAGTCAGAGAGAAGCAGTATTTGGGGTGATGTGTATCCAAGGAAACTTACTTTAAATGCACTTTACTATAAGATGGATAACTGGATAGATATGGCATAAAGCAGGTATAATAAAAACTAAGTAGGGGTAGGTGGGTGGTTCCCTGTAAAATCCTTTCGACTTTTCTGTGTGTTGGAAATTTTTCATAATACAGTGATGAGGGTGGGGAGAGACAAGATGGAGGGCCAGTCTTCTGGTCAGCATTATTCCCTGGACAGTTTTGTGCACTGTCTGAATGTCCCATAGGTCTTCAAATCAATCTTTACCCTTGTCCATTGGCTAGATAAAATGATTCAATTTTGGATCTTCAGAAGCAAATGTGCCAGATAACACAGGGAGCACAACCCTCAGTGAAAGGATGTGCAGGGAATATTATAATTGGCTTCCAAGAGCTTTCTACAAAACACTGTTCAACTCTCTTTAGTTAAAGAGATAGGACAAAGGCATTTTGTCTTGAGATAATCTCCCCCTACCTTTGCGGCTGCTATTTGAATCTCAGTATGTGGGCAGGAAAGCCAAAGAACACTGTGCTCCCATTCTGGGTAATGGAGAGCTCTATTGTCTGCATTTGGTTAGAAGGCATGAAGGTAATAACCTGATTTTGCCAAGTGTGGTCCAGACAGCCTCACACAAGAATGGCTCAGCTCATTTGCTGACAGATGATTGCATTGTCAACGCTGCATGGTGGAGAGTAATTGTGTGATGATGACTCCCTTGTAAACCTTGCATCAGAAGGCAAAACTCCGGGAGTAGTTTGAGCAGTGGGGAGGAGTAAAATTGGACTGCAAGGGAGAGCAGCTGAATGCCTGTGGCCCATCCACTTCAGTGGGGGTTTGAGGAGGCACAGATGGGAGACCCAGCTTAAAGTCACTGGGGAGATGGTTATGGTAATGAAACATCACAAGGTAATGGTGACAAGATAACATGGTTAGAAGGAACCTTGGATGGATGACGACTTGGCAACCAAAATAGCACAGGATTTAAGGAGGCCAGAGGTACAGTGAAACCACTGTTTCTGGTGTAGGAGCTAAGTACCCAGCCACTAAATTAGCTTTGCCCAAGGTCAAGTCTCAGCTGGCCACTCAATAGCTCTGTGACCGTGGGCAAATGACTCCAACTCTCTAGGCCTTTTACCTTATCTGCAAAAATGGTTTAAGTAACTGTAGCCCACATATGGTTTCTACGAGGATTGAGAGTGGTATAGAAAGCTGAGAATAATACCTGGCATGTGATGGCATCATGGAAATGTTCATTGTGACTGGAAGCAGACTGCCTTTCATCTGGGCCCTGCGTGGTCTTGAGTTACAGTAATACAGTATTAAGCTGGGAATATTATTCTCTGCTGCTTGGCTACTGTCTATCCTCCAGTCAGGGTAGAGATTCTTATTCTGGGCATGGGCCATCACTTATTGCCGTAAGCAGTATTAAATGCAAGGTATGAGCTAGTTTGTTTTAGGCTGAGCAAGTACTTTTTGAGGATTCTTTCAGAGAATTAAGGCACAGGGTTCCTACACTTCCGGGGGGTTATCATTAACATTTCTAGTCCTTAGCTTCATCTTCCTAGAATAGGAATAATAGTGCCAGCTTCTGCAGGGTTATTGTGAGGATGAGGACAATATATGTGAAGTGCCTGTGGCCATCCCTGGCACATAGTAGTTGCTCAACGAATGATATGCTATTATATATGCTATTATATATGTGTTCACAATATCTATATCATACATATATATATACACATGCATATATATGCGTGTGCACACATGTATGTGTATATGTGTATGTGTATATATATGACACATACACATATACATATAGCTATATAATGTAGTCATATCTATAGTTAGAGTCATAATAATAATATAATTCCAAACACTGTAACTACATGAATGAGCATTGCAGATGAATACATATTTAAACATATGAGTCCCCCTTTTTTTTTTCAGGCAACTTAGAAAACACTGATCTAGCAAATGATCCACTCACCCATGTTTGGTAAATTCTATTTAATTCTACCTTATTTTGGGATCCCTGGGTGGCACAGCGGTTTGGCACCTGCCTTTGGCCCAGGGCGCGATCCTGGAGACCCAGGATGGAATCCCACTTCGGGCTCTTGGTGCATGGAGCCTGCTTCTCCCTCTGCCTATGTCTCTGCCTCTCTCTCTGTGACTATCATAAATAAATAAAAATTTTTTAAAAATTCTACCTTATTCTATTTAAAAGTGAGATATACTATAGTAATAAAGCTCCGAGCTGTTTAACACTCCATGTAAAGCAAGGGTTAAAATAACAATTTTCTGTGAAGCACTTACTAACAATAATCAACTGGTCATGATAGTAGTGATGTTGATGGTAACACTAAATACACAAAGTACTGCCAGTTTAACAGTTTATATTCATTTAAATCTTCCTTCTGAACAGTTTAAAATCATCAAGAAAGATAGCATGTAACCTAAACTCTACATTATCAGGGATGATCAAATTAAGAACCGGGAAACTAAGTAACTTCACTCATTCTTTCACTAAATGTGTTTGATGACATCACGTGCTCAGCTTAGTGCTTTATGTTGTGGGTAAAAAAAAAGGGCTAAGACATTATAACTGTGTACAAGGAATTAAAATCTAGGTAAGGAAATATTTTTTAAGGTGCCACCTGAGGTACTCTAGAAACACAAGTTTCTAGTTGAAAAAAATTGTGTGAATTTTGACTTCCTGCTTACCCCTGGTGGAGATTCTCAGTGCAAATGGTGTATATTAAATGTTCTAAGAAGTCCTAGAAAAACTTCTTTATTCAAGTCTGTATTCCAACAATTATTTGACCACAGGATATCTCTGCCAACAAGATACTAATTTATGTTATTTGGGAATCTGTAATAGAAGGGAACAGGCATGCAAATATGGTGATGGCCTGTGACAAAGGCTGGGACAGTTGACAGCCTGAGCAGCCTAAGAACGGAGAGGACAGAAGGGTCAGATCTACCTTTGTGTGAACCAAGGATCAAGAAAGTCTCCCACATTTGAGCCAAGACCACTTAGCCAAATGATGGAAGCACCAGGTTTGTCCTAGACCACAATGCTTCTGAAAAGAAAAGACAGCCTTTCCACATTTATGCTTCCCATTCAGTAGAGGTCCTCCAAGAAGTGTGATGTTTTCAAGTCTTTTGTTCTCTTTGGGAAGTTCAGCACTGGCTTCTCAATGTGTAAAACAAGGAGATTGAACTTGTCATTTCTAATTGCATGCTGGCCTTCCATGATTCTGTGCTTTAAACATAGAGTCTGCATGGTCTGATTAAGCGCCAGTAGCCCACAGGCCAGCACAGCAAGGTGTTTCTGTTGGAACCCCAACCTCAATGCAGCTGAAAGGCAAAGCTCTTCACAGAGGTTTATCTCATTAATGCCAAAATGTATTGATTGAGGTTGGAAAGGCTCACATACCACATCATAACAGATACCAAGGAAAAAGGAGCTTCTGGGTTAGGCTCAACTAAAATACAGCATTTGGAACTCAGAAAGCCATAGGGTAATTGCTTTGAAACTTCTACTTATGAAGGGCTTCATCATACCAATCTAGAATTCTAGATTACTCTAGAATTAGAGTTTTGTCCAACAGAAATACAGAAAAGAGGTTTATGTGGGAGTGCCTATACCCCACTTTCATAAGCTTACACAACCCTCTTACCTAGTCTTCACAGATAATATAAGCATATATGGGATACTCAAAGAGGGGTCTCTAACCCCATGGGTCTGAATCCATAATCCGAGGAGGTCATATGTTTAGGAGGAGATTTAAAAAAAATGACAGAGCCAGGGAATATTTTAGGGACCTGCTTACTCAGCTATAGGATGAGGATAAAGAGATAGAAATCATGAATGGTCTTCAAATGTCTGACTTAAGCAACTGTGATTTAGAGAACAATATCATGCAGGTTTCACTAATAATGTAATTTGACATTATCTTTAATTAAAATTGGCATTCCAGGACTATTCACTAGTATGGCATTGATAAAGAATGAGGTCTGATTGTCCTGACCTAGCAAACAAAGTGTTGATGGCATTCATAGAATTCTGAAAAGCTTACTTTGCATGCAGACTTCCTCTGTATTATTAAGTCAAAACACAGAAAAAAAAATCACTGTGGAATAGATCTGATGCTAAATCTTTCTATAATTAACAACAACTTCTATGATTTAGTTGTAGCAAAAACATTATCTATCACGCTGAAGTAACAGTGTAAATTTGAATTGTATTTGTTTTATGGTTTTGTTTTCACTTCATTTTAAATTATTTTTCTTTATAGCTAATAGTTTTCAGATTGCTTTGTTTTATAGTTAAGTAGGAGCTATATACATAAAGAATTTTATTCCTAATTTTATGTTTATGCATTTATCAAAAATTGTATTTAACACTTATATAACATCTATTCTATGCCAGCAACCTGATATAAGTGGTTTGCAAATATTAATGCATTTAACTCTCATAACAATGTTATGAATATAGGTATTGCCATTATCCCCACTTTACAGATGAGAAGAATGAAGCAAAGAGAAATTTTCAGTGATTTGACCAAGGTCACAGACCTAGTAAAAATCCAAGGTTCAAAGACTGGCGGTGTGGCTCCTAAGTGAGTCTATACTCTTAAATAACATTAATAATTTAATGTAATATGAGGAAGGTCTGTGCATTTTTTTATCCTTTTAAGTATATTACTCAGATTCCATTGTAATAGTCCATTGATTCCTTGATCAGAATTCAGAGAAGATTTAATTCAGTGTTTTTCTTTTTAATCCGTGAGGAAACATATGCCCAAGGGGAAGAAATGAGTATTTTGGGGGATGGTTCATGAGTTTCTTTGACATGTTATTCCAGTTACTTCACCTGTATCTGATCTCCCAGTTCAGATTTGGACAGATGGGGTTAGTGTCTTTTCAATCCTCCAAGGATCAAGGACAGCACTGTTCAGAATAGAGACCTACAGAATTCACCATGGCTCAAACAGGCTCAAATGAGATTAGATCAGTTAGGGATCTAATTGGCTGAAGACAACTGGACATATTTCTCTTTCCCAATTGTCACAGAAGTTCCTTAATATGAGGAGCACTGGCCTGCTGGGTTGATCCTAAATATCTAAAATGTCCATGCCTTTCTTTGTCCTTCCCCATTGGCCTGGAGACCTCTTGCTAAGACTGCAAGACCCAGAGCAAATACCATCTCCCTCTTGATGCCTTCTGTGAACTAGTTAAGCCGACTTGCCAATTTCGTTCTATGCCTTCCCTACATGCAGTATCTGCCTCTATTGTTATACTTCTTACAACTGCCATATAATCAACTTTATTTCTGTCTCAATCACTGGATCTTTGAAAGACAGGGACTGTGTCCCATTTATTTTTATTGCCCTAGTACCGAATGTTAGGTGCTAAATTGTGTCTCCCCAAATTCTTATATTGAAATTCCATCCCCCAAGAATCTCAGTAAGTAACAATATTTGGAGACAAAGTCTGTAAAGAGGTGATTAAGTTGAAATGAGTCCATAATAGGAGGAGGAAGAGACACCAGGGATGAGCACACTGAGGGTGAAGGCCATGTGTGTACAGAGCCATCTGCAAGAAAAGAAGAGAGCCTCAGAAGAAAATCACCCTGCCAACACCTTGCTCTTGCATGAAATTTCCACAACTGTGAGAAAAGCAATGCCTGTTGGTTAAGTTCCCAGCCTGGAGTACAGGAGCTTGAGTAAACTAATGCACCTAGTATGCTACATTCATATGTAGCTGATACTAAAGATAGAGGTAGACACATATTTACGTTTATAATGTTATATTTATGCCTATATCTTAAAAATAAAAGTGACTTATCCAAAGCCATAGGGCAAATTTGTGAGAGACTGTGATTACAAAAACAGCCTTCTGCTCATCTAGATCTCAACCTGCTTTCTTTTTTTTTTTTTTTTTAAGAAGCTTGATTTTTTTTTTTTTTTTTTATGATAGTCACACAGAGAGAGAGAGAGAGAGGCAGAGACATAGGCAGAGGGAGAAGCAGGCTCCATGCACCGGAAGCCCGACGTGGGATTCGATCCAGGGTCTCCAGGATGGCGCCCTGGGCCAAAGGCAGGCGCTAAACCACTGCACCACCCAGGGATCCCTCAACCTGTTTTCAACTTTGAATTTTATGTGATTATGCAATTCAATTTTTTGTGATTTTCAACTTACACGCGGACTCTCCAAAAAGTACAGTGCATTGGCTTTGACATCATAAACCACATAAACAAATCCTTACACTTTGGGAGAAGATGCCTGATTGATTTAATTACATTAGGATTGATTAAAGTAAAGATTAAGGCAACAAAAGTGAAGTATGTGTGCTTGCAAGCATGCGCTAATGTGTATGTTTGTGTAGGCACACAATAACACAATACGATTAAATTTATCAGAATTCCCTTGGGCTCTTGTTAGAACCAGGATCTCCTTCATACTTTTAGTATGTCCCAAATAAGTGCCTGTGCTTTGAACTACAACAGTCTAGGAGGTGGGGAAGGAAATGGTGGTTTTAGAAGAACAGAATAAGAGACAGAAAATCAGCAAAGGCTAGGATTAGGACAACCAAATGCTGCCACTGGACTCACCTGGGGCACACAGGGAGAGAAAAGAGGGGAGAGAGATGGTAGGAGCCATCAAAGCACATTGAGAGATCATCTACATGAGCACACCTGGATGAGTTCTCCGGCTACCCCTCCTCAGACTTCATACACAGTCTACATCCTTCTCTGCAAGCTGTTGAGGCTCAACAAAGTGTTTGCTGAATGGATGAATGAATCTAAGGGCTGATTTCACTGGAACACACTTAAATGTTGATCATAGAAAAAGGAAGTGGGTTCACATTCTAGCGGGCAATAGAGAAAGCAATTCAGTTCCCCACACAAACACAGTAGACTCAGGCTGAAACATGGCAATTTTATGAGACTTTTGCCTGCGGCAACGTTGTCTTTCTTTTCTTGGTCTCTCCTTTCCATTTCCACCCCCTATTGACTATTTGTAAGCACCACAGCATGGTAGCCTGGCTTTCTAATTTTTTCCTGAATCTCCTCATCACTGTGTGGGCCATGGGAAATCTCTATTGGCTGATTAGTCATTTGCTTTCCTCTTTTTTCTTTTTTCCCCACAGAGTTAAATAACTCATATGGTCCACAATCTGAAGAATTTGGCATGTGTGAACACCACACACACAATGAATGGGAACCTTATTTGTTTGGGATGAGGAAATAGAGTGGGGAAGAAGTTTAAAGCACTGAAAAGGCCAGAATTTATCCTGACTCCCTGGTGGTTGAGGGGGTCAGAGAATAAATGTAACCTTGAGTTTCCTGGGTCCCAGCAAACCGGTCAAAAGCATTCAGATCAGGGGATTAGCTAGTCCATTAGTTGACACATGAAAATGGCTTCAAAATTTTCCCCACAGGAGATTGGAGAAGAGGTACAGAAGAAGGATTAGTTGGGAGGGGGGAAAAAACCTTAAGGAGAGAAGGATGCTGATTTTTGGAAGCAAAGAGAGAGGACAAAGTCAGATGCACATTGGAATCTGTCCTTTGGATGACTGAGGATAGGATGGGGCTTTGATCTATATTTAGTCCCCAAAGCTCAGAGCTGCAAGGCAACCTTTGTTACGCCAGGGAGACTCATGTTGGACACCAGAGCAAGGGCAAGAGAGGACAGTGGGAGAGAATTACAGAAGAGGGATGAGGGTACACAGGGAGGGGCTGCAGTGGGGGGAAGGGGAGCGCTCTCTTTCTCTTTCCCTCCTTTGTGAACATACAGACAAGTCCATCAAACCCGTGGCAGGCTGCTGTGATGAGAAAGATACATAATATGATAAAGCTTGGTAGCAGGCATGTGTGATTGAACAGACCAATGAAGAGATAACATTTGAAAGCTTTACTGCTTGGAAAGCTGTTAGCAAGCTGGTGTCCCCTTCATCATGTTTAATTTTACTTTTACTACCCTTCATTTGCTTTGACGGGTTGATGTTGCCATGGTGCGGTTGGAATTCTCATAAAAGTGCTGTTACCCTTTCAAGATGGCCATTTTTTTCTAGGGTTTATACCACATTTTATAGTTATGTCAGAAGGTTTACTTGGTTTATGAATTCTCCAAGCTGTAAGATTGCTCTCGAAAAACTCCGGGTTGCCTTCAGTTCTTGCCATTTAATTTGTGATCTTTTAACAACAGTCACATCTTTGGGTGATGTCTCGACATAATTAGAAATACATCTTTTGGTTCATGCAAGTAAACAAAGGGTACACAGAGAAACCAAACCCACTTTTCATAGGTTATAAGTCCCTGAATATATGTAACTGTCTATATGCTTCTGAATATTGTACTTGATGCATAAAATGGTAATAAATAAAATACTGTGACCAACTATGAAATCTAATGATTAATATCTAACCATATAACTTGATGACTCCTTTATTTCCTCTCTAACAATTCAAGGCTGGTAAACTGTGTAAGAGGAAAACATTCTTTATTAAATCCCTACAGAGAAGCCGAGTGAATAAGACTTTGAACGGATCTTCAACTTCATTAAGTATTATAGTTTATTCACTTATTCAAAGAGATATAATTACTCACTGAATATGTGTCTCAGAATTTTAAGAAAGCAGAGGAATTCAAGGCACTCTACCACTTTTCAAAAGTCATCCAAACTGAGGTAGCCAAAGGCAGCATATAGCTGTGCTAAGGTCTCTTATAGAACATAATTTCAATGAATTGGAATGTGACTTTATGTTAAGATTTGTGGTCGGATGTCAGAAATGTATGCCCAAGTCTATCTTTCAATTTTATGCTGGTCAATAAATATTTAGTACATTCCTCCACATTGCCTTACAAGATCTGAAAAGTGAACATAGTTTTAAGAAGTGGCAAGCTACCCATCTGTATTGGTTTCCTATAGTTGCTCCAACCAATGACCACAGACTTAGTGACTTAATACGGATTTACTATCATTGAGTTTTGGAGGTCAGAAGTCTAAAACTGGTCTCCTTGGGCTCACATCACAGTATCAGCAGGGCAGCATTCCTCTGTAGGCTTTAAGGGAGACTCCCTTTCCTCAACTTTGCCAGCTTCTAGAAGCTGCCTGTGTTCCTCGGTTTGTGAACCCCATCCTTCATCTACAAAGCCAGCAATGTCCCTCTGACCATAGTCACATCTCCCTCTGAGTCTTGTATTTTCCTCTTTATTTTTAAGAACCCTGGTGATTAGAGTGGGCCCATCCAGATAATTCAAGAAAATCTCCCTGTTTTAAGGTCAGCTGATTAGAAGCCTCAATATCATCTGCAATCTTAATTCCTCTTTACAACATAAAATAATATCTTTACAGGTTGTGGATTAGAAGGGGGACATCTTTGGGCGGGGGGCATCTTTATTCCTCCTATCACTGCATCTATTGGAGGTGGCAAGCATGTGGGAGGACGCCTTGGAGCAGGCTACAGAAGGGTCGCCCTTAAACTAGAATGGGACCACATGGCCAGAAGTCAATTTTCCAGCATGGACATCTTATGACACTTTGATATTGTACAAGGAACTGAAAATCTCTAACTTTATCTTCTCCACTGGTATTATGGATGTGGCAACGTTTTACTACCTGCAAGTAAGTGGGTTTAAAGTTGCAGAGTGTTATATATACATACAGTGCTTATTAAACCTTTCTCTGACTATTTTATGCTTTAAAAACTTTGAATTTTGCTATTATAAATAACCCTGCAATATATGTCACTAAATAGCACAGATTATTTCCCTGTGATAATGTCCAAGTTGTAGCCACCCTGGATCCAGAGGTATGAACACCTTTAAGGATATTGGCACTTTCCAAAGAGTCAGGATAATTGCAAGTGTATATCTTGGAGGAAGCACAGATGGGACAAATAAACCTGCTCATGCTCAGACCTTTTTGGTTTCTGAGGCCTGTCTTGAAATGTTTAATGATACATATTGTTATACATCATGACCACTAAACGCAAAGGAATCTTTTTTTTTTTTTTCCTGGCGCAAAGGAATCACTTTTTATGATGCTTAACCAAAGAAATTTCAGAAAGAAAAATCCCTGTTGGAGTTGCTATGTAGAAACATGGTCTAAAATGTCAAGGTTCAATGAAGCCTACAAAATCCCCCATGATATTCATTATGTGGTCATTTTTATGACACACAGCTCCCCTTACAAATTGACCTAAGAATCTAATATCTATGTGAGATATGGTTTACTTGTCTCAATGTACAACTGTGCCAGCAATGTATATTCAATGCATTTACTTAACCAATATTTATTGAGGGTCAACTATGTGCCACATCCTGTTCTAGGCACTTGTGATATAAGTCAAAGATACCTGCTTTTATAGGATATACATTCCAGTGGAATAGATGTGGCTACTATTAAGTACTACCGATTGGTAAAGGCATTCTTAGAACAAAATTAAGATGAGTAATCTTGACATTGTCTTTGACCTAACTTGACTGATTAATACACTATAGATGAATAACCATTATGACATATAACATAATCCTAGATTATGTTCCACAAATGTTCATTGTCCCAGCCACCCTTTTGGCTGAAGGTAGTGAGGTCTGTTGTTTTAATCTACTCAACATCACCTCTTTTAGGGAAATGCACCTCCCCCATCACATGTGGTTCTGATGGGACTGCCAATCATAATATTCTTTCCCCTTAACTGCAAGGGTAGGATAATAATCCAACTACATGTGTCGTTGATAGTGGAAATCAGGGAGATACCTATAATTAATGATTGTATTCTTCTTAGAAGTATGATTTTGCTGTAAAAATTAGAAAGGTTGCTAACTGATTAGATCCTGGCTTCTAATTATCATATAGAGATTGGTCAAGTCTTGGAACTCCATCTGTCTTTGACTTATGATGACTCCCAATGATTCTCTTTATGTCTTGGTTTTCATACCCTGTGTAACCTGCTCTCCTTGAGTGACTAACCAATAGAACATGGGAAAGTAATATGGTTCAATTCATGACTAGACTACAAAAGTTTGTGAGTTTGCCTTGCTAGTACACTCTCTGGTTGGCTGGAGTTACTGAAACATGCTGCCATATTGGGGAAGCCATAGAGCAAAGAAGTAAGGGTGGCCTCTGGCCAATAGCCAGCAAGGAACTGAATTCCTCAGTTCAATGGCCTTCAAGGCACTGAAGATTGACAACAACCAGAGTGAGCTAGGAAGCAGATCCTACTTTAGTTAAACTTTGATTGGAACCTTATGAGAGATCATTGAGTCAATGACCCAACTAAGCCATGCCCAGATTCCTGACCAAAAAACCATGAGATGATAATTCTGAATTTTTTAAAGCCACTAAGTTTTGTAGTTACACAGCAATAGATCGATTATAAAGTCCTTGAACACAATATTTTGCCTTCTTAGGAGACTAAGGCTTTTTTCTCATCATGATTACATAAGAAAATAGGTTGGATCACTCTCAGGCTCCTGGCCCCAGTATATTAGTGGCTGGAAGTACACTATGTCGTTCAAGCCAACCAGCTTTAGTGTAGGTAAGGATTGTGAAATGGGGAATTGGAATATGCCACCTTTCCATTGCCCACCTGCAGAATTCACTCCACCTTAGGGGAAATTTCTGCAAGAAAGAAAAATAAGAATCAAACGGCACTAGTAAGAGAGAGTTTTTGAGATATAGTCTCACTGGTGTCCTTAATTGCACATTTTTATTTAGTTTTAGCCAACTGGCATTTAAACACCATTTTAATTATGTTAGCACTGGAAAAAGAAGAGTATTTGGTTTGAGTTTCTTGTTCCAACTTCCCTTCTTAATTGCCTTTTCATTCAAGCCAAAGACTTACGGTGGCAGCCACAGCCCAGTTGAAAAACAATTCATTGTATCAGTGACTGGGCCTCATAACAGAGCACCTTAATAAGACCAAGTTCTGCACTTCCTGACTCCCTAAGATGGATTATGTTCATAGTCCATTATTTGAACGAGGGTATCTGACTTATGGCAAATCTATCTGAAACAGCATTGTAGAACTGTATTTTATCTTTAAGAAATGTATTTTATAAAAGTAAGATATTTACTTCTGTTGCAGGAAGGAATTTAAGCAGAAAAATTTCTCTCTAATGTTTGTTGAATCATATGAGAATGATGAGGGGGAACAGGGTGATACATCAACCAACTAACTTGAAAAACTCAGTTGTATTTTTATTTCAGGAAGAAAGGCTGAGCTAAGGGTGCCCTGTGGTATTGCATGAAATACTTTTCTTCTTTTTCCAAGTCATGCATATCACCCAGGAATTCACAAGGGTAGCATCTCTGTTCTCTATTACTTAAATTTGCACAAGCATGCGATCAATTCTTCTTTCCTTTCCTTCCTCTTTAGGGCTTGTGAAAGGAGTTGAAATTTACGATCTTTGAGGATGGCAATCTTTGTTTGGAATCATAGAATCATAGACTGTAAGAACCAGAAGGGACCTCTGAGATTATCTGGTCCGACCCTCTCATTTTATAAGTGAGGTAACCAAGACCCTTTAGCAAATGATCCTATCTGTGACTAATGCTTTTAACGGCACCCGGAGCCCTGAACCAGAAGAGACCAGGGTCAGGATTCATAAGGAGCAAGGAAATCATGCACACAGGTGAGGAATTTTAAACTTCATTTCAGTACATTATTTGATGGAGGTTTGATCAAGGACAGAAGGCCAAAGGCACACAATGATAGCAGAGCCCTGGGTTCTCAGCCTGGCTCCTGAGCTCTCTAAGTCTGTGACCTCAGGAAAATCTCTTGATTTCTCAATTTCTATATGGGTAACCATGGAGAAAAACAATAGGGACAAGCTCTTGGGTCGTGGTGAGTATGTCATGAGCAACTGCACGGAAAGCTCCCGGCCCGGGGCCCGACTCTTAACAAGTACTCATGAAACGTGTGTGGTCATTATTACTGGCTCTTATGAGAATCATACCACCCGAACCTGCTAACCCTTGACAATGGCAAATAATCTTACCTTTTGGCCCTCAGTTCAGCCACATGTAAACTGAAGGAATTTTACCATTAGGACTCACTCAGTCTTAGGTTCTTCTCTCTGGCTTACCTGGTTTGGAAGCAATCTCCTCAACCTTCAATGGCCTCCTCCATCAGCTTGCATCCTGTCTCTACACTCCTGGACCAAAAGTGGCATGAGGATAAAGCTCACAGTTGACTCTTCTGTGCTTTTCCCTTGGACCTAAAACAGTATCTTCAACTACTAGGTCCCCATATTAAATCAACACTTTGCTATTTAACTTTTATTACTTCTAGAGACAAGGCCAGGTTGATAGGTTAATGCTGAAAAAGAAGAGCCTAGCTAAGTAACAGCTGAGGATAACATGTCAGAAAGCTCTCCAGAGAGCCCATGATTAGTGCCAATAGCTCAGGGAACAGTGGGGCTGTCAGAGCACATGGGGCTGGGGGAAAGTTGATAGGAGGGATATGAAACAAGAGTTGAACCAAGACATCAATTTAAGAGTTGAAACTGAATAGAAAGATCAGTTTTAATGGAGAGGGAGTCTGAGGTGGGAGGCTAGGCTGGGTCTAGCGGTGGAGAGGGATACAGCAATATTTATTAGTTACTTTCAGTCACTTATCCCTAAGGCAAAAGAAGAAATGGTATCTTAGTTGGTTTTTAAAAGTACTTGAATTGTAGTTTTTCAGCGTAAAGCTCTTTAGTTACCAAGCACATGCTTTAAGGAGTGGCCCTGCCATTGTTTTTCACCCTTCTTGTCTGCCTTCCACAGAGCTTCCGTGACAGGCAAAGGCTTTAGAGAAAACAAAGTGCAGTGCTTTGCTCACTCAAATGGACTGTCCCCTGTTGTCAGGGCTTAAATTTTAAATCATTCTGGCCGCTCAATGTAGAACCCAGCAAAGAACCTCTGTCAGGAAAAGGTCAGATGCAGTTATTAACACAGAGTGACAACCATACTTCAGAGAACAATTGCCCTCTCCCGTCCCTGCAACCTTCACGGAAGTCTTTGTTGACAATCTCTTCATTTCCTTACATTGTCAGCAAGATATTTAACGACACCTTGTTGTCCATCTTGGCTCTCTCAGAGGGGTGGGCCGGGAGAGTGCAGGGTAACTTGGGAGAATAAAGGATAGAAAGAACATTTTCATCTCTGGCCAGGTCAATTCAATGCCACTTCAGTGAATGCTTAACTTTTTTGTACTGCTTTTTTGGCTTTGCTAACAAGGCTGAGGCAACACTGAGGCACAGGTATGGCATTTTAGATCTGGGAAGCATTCTATCCATCTCCGCAGGAACCCTAAGGAACCCCAGAGTTTTTTGACCCCCGTGGCCAATACTGCACTCTATATGGGGCCATTCTCCATCCTTCTATCTGCCTGAGGTCTCAGTCACTACAGGGAGCTTTTGGTTTCAGGTGACCTTGGGCCAGGTCAACCAACACGCTACTGTGATTTGTCCACACTTTGCATCCTCGAGCAGGTTGTGGTTCTCTGTCATCATGAGATCAAATTGTACCTCTCCTCAATGGATGCATTACCACATTTCTCTAGACTTGCAGGACAGTGTCAAAATAGGCTAAGCTGTTAAGGAATTTTGCTTTACTGATGATGGAGAAGTGACAGGGTTAATCCTTCCTGAATAATACACGTGTGTAGGAGAAAGGCAGTAAAGCAAAATCTTGTAGCCATTCATGATTATAAGAGTTATACATCTTGATCTGGGTAAGCAGGACTTTAGAAGCAGGATGGCAAACTGTACCGACGATCACTTTTCTAAATGTGCATGCATATGCGTGTGTATATGTGCAAACACATGTGAGCATGCTCATGTTTCCAAAGTCCATTATAGTTATGCATGTGGAGGGATGAAGAAGACCAAAAGCCATGGAAGGAGAAATGACATGTAGCCTATTGGCCACCAGCATTGTTTCATATAAGTACTCAAATCAAGTAATTGCTGTGAATTACCAGTTGCTGATCTAGATGCTAAGTATGGGTCAATCCACTGACTGCAGGTAGGTGGAGGGCCTCTAGGTCTTTCTGTTTTCTTTGTGTGCTACTACCATGGACCCTTGAACCAGCCCTGTCCTGGTTAGATTTTATAGAAAGCTCTTTCCCTGGAATGGAGGTGCCTGTGGAGGGAAAGGGAACTTCTCCGGAGAGCATGTTGAAACTGAGAGAAGCCGTGACATCTGATAAAATGATGAGCTCCCAGGGGAAATCTCCACAGGCCTGGCCCTAGCGTTACGATTAGTCTTGTCCTCATTGGGGGATGCACATTGCCTTTTTCCAGCCTCTTGGAAGGAATAATATATGATTTGGATATTACTGTGCTATTGATGTGTTGGCATTTCTGCTTTAACAATTTTTAAAGAAACAAGTAGGAGTTTACAGTTCTGGGTACTTAATAATCCTGGAAGACAGCTGAGGATGGTTGCATGAATGCGTAGTATATTTCTCCCAGTCTTCCTTAGGTCCTTAAACATAGCCATAGGGATTCGCATCCCATCTAAGAAAATAGTTATGGATGAGGGGGATTTTCAAGAAGATGGGGTTAGGGATTCCAAGTCAAATTCCCCCTGTACCCAATTTCCTCACGAAGACCAGAACTTTTTCATGGTTCGAGTGCGAGCTGATCTTTTTTATAATGGTTTAGTGTCAAGGACCATAATTGGATGTGAGCTTTCTCCAAATCTGTACAACAATAAGTCTTGACAAAAATGAGTCTACCTCTGCTTTACCCACTTAAGGGTAGACATAGGCATCACAGGCAGAGCTCAGAGCTTTTGAACCACTTTTTGGAGATGTCGTTGGGCATCATCTCTACTAATGTACTTATTCTGTAAATGAGTCTTCAGGTCAATGCCATGAATTTGTTTTGATTTCTAGTGTGGAGGTGCAGAATGAGAAAAAAATGACACTGAGTCAAGTAGAATAGAAAAGTAGATGCAAAGAAAGATTGTTTATAACATTTTTAATCATTTTTGACTTTTAAAAAAGATGGACTTGTTTATAAAGTTTAGGTTCTTACTTCTTACCCACCAGTGATTATTTCTTTGCTTTTGTTAGGCATAAATTCTAAAACAAAAACCAAACTCAAAACCAATCCAAACAAAACAAGCCCAACCTTATGGAAAGACCCACATAAAGGTAGAAAATATGGAGAGAACCAGTAGTCTAATCTGATCTGTTGCCATACCGTCCATGTGGCATAGTTCTTTTCGTGGGGCTCAGTGTGAAGTGTTATGTTAATATTGCAGAGGAGAAAAGGAAGATTCCAAAACTCCTAGGAAGTCCCCACTTGTGGGACAGAGGTATCTGGGAGTAGCATGGGTGGAGAAGGAAATGGGATGCTCAAAGGCGATGCCCATGTACATAAGACTTAACTTCCCAAGAGAGAGTCAGAACAAGCTTGAGTGAATAATGTGCCTCAAGGCTGAGACCTGGAAAAGGAGAGGAGAAGATGTGAAGATGAAAGATACTGTGCACCCTCACACACTGTTATGGGCTGAAATGAATCGCTCCCAACTTTGTGTGTTGAAGTCCTGCTCCCCAGTATTTCAGAACATGACCGTATTTGGAGATAGGTCTTTCTTTTAAAGAAGTAATTAAGGTGAAATGAGGTCATTAGGGTGGACTCAAATCCAATATGGCTGGTTTCCTTATAAAAAGAGGAAATTAGGGGGATCCCTGGGTGGCTCAGTGGTTTAGCTCCTGCCTTCGGCCCAGGTCATGATCCTGGAGTCCCAGGATCGAGCCCTGCCTTGGGCTTCCTGCATGAAGCCCGCTTCTCCCTCTGCCTGTGTCTCTGCCTTTCTCTCTCTGTGTGTCTCTCATGAATAAATAAAATCTTAAAAAAAAAAGAGAGACTAGGACAAAGACACACACAGAGGAAGACTATGAAAATACAGAGAATAGGTAGCCATCAACAAGCCAAGGAAAGAGTCCTCAGAAAGAAAAACTCTGCCAACACCTTGATCTCAGACACCTAGCTTCCAGAACTGTGTGAAAGAATTTCTGTAGTTTAAGCCACTCAGTCTGTGATATTTACTATGAAAGTTCTAGCAAACCAATGCACACATGTGCAAATACACACACAGAGCCACTTTTTAAAGATTTTTATACAAATGTGGGTCACAGTATAAAGTTTTGCAATTCACTCTTGTTTTTCATTTTTTGTTGTTAATATGAAAATTTTAAGTATTCAGAAAAGTAGAAAGAATAGTGTAAAGAACCTACTAATGTACCTACTCTCAAAATGTAACAAATCTTAACATTTTACTGCTTTTTGCTTTAAATCTTTTTGAAGGGAATAAAACAGGTACAATCGAAACTTCTTTTGTACTCCCACCCGAATCCTCGCCTCTCTCATTCCCAACCAGGAGATTACACACTCAGGAAGTTTTGTCTATCGGTCCCAGGCATATTTTTGAAATTGTAATGCATATGAGTGTATCTGTAAAATTTATACTATTGTTTGATGTGTTTTAAAATATTAGATTTAGTGGCATCCCACTACAGTGATAATTCCGTAACCTGTCTTGTAACTAAGCTTTTATGATTTCTCCATTTTGACACATTGATGGTAGTTGATTCATTTCATGCGCTAAGTAATGTGCCGTTGCAAGGATACACCAACGAATTAGGTTTATTCTAATTTGCTTACTGATGGATTTTTAGGACATCTTCAAACTGTGGTTATCACAAACCATGCATCCATGATTATTGTCCAATATGTCTCAAGCACCGTCTGTAACAGGCTATCTGGTAAGAGTACCTACAAGTGGAATTGCCAACATACCTTCCAGTCATTAAATTAATTTGGCTCCCAGTAGCAGTGTACCTGAGTTATTGATTTCTTTACTTCTTCCCAACATCTCCCTTTTGTTAAACTTCTAAGTCTACAGATTGTGAAATATCTCAATTTTAAAATTTGCATTTTCTTTGTCTTTCTTGATAAGGGTGCCTATCTTTTCATAAGTATGGGTCACCTCGTCCATGCCTTCCCTTGAAACTGCCTCTTGTCATTTCAAGAGTTATGAGTAGCTTTTTCTTTTTGATGTATAGTAATTCTTTGTGTATTCTGAATTCTAAAACCTTGTCAGTCATATTTGTTGTGAGTGTCTTCTTGTTTGTGGCTTATCTTTTCCACTGTTTTATGGAGAGTCGTGAAACATAAGATTTTAAGTAACCTTTTTCTGTGTCTTATTAGGCTACTTCCCACAATCCCGTAAAGATACTCTTCATATACTTTTACCTTAAAGTTTTAAAGTTTTGATTTTCATGCCTTTCATCTTCTAGGGCAAAAATATAAAGTGTGAGGTAAAGACCTGGTTTTGTTTCCATGTGGCTAAGCAGTTACCTCAATCTCATTTACTTAGTAATGAGTCCCTTCCCTGCTAACCTGTATTGGCACATCCATTACCCATGAAGCTTCTATGTTTATTCGTGGCTCTAATGCTGGGCTCTTCTGAACTGCTTAATTTTTCTATCTATGCACAAATCCTGTAGTGTCTTAACAACTAATACTTTAATAAGACTTATTATTTGATAGGCAATCCCTCTCAATTTTTCCCTTAATCCCCTTTACATATTTTACCCATCTCCCCACCCATGTCCCCTCTGGCAACCAACTGTTCTGTTAAGAGTCTGGTTTTCATTTGTCTCTTTTGTCTCTTTGTTTATTAGTTTTGTTTCTTAAATTCCATATATGAGTACAATCATAGGTATTTGTCTTTGACTCATTTCATTTAGTATTATACTCTTTAGATCCATCCGTGTTGTTGCAGATGGCAAGATTTCATTCTTTATGGCTGAGTGATGTTCGTTGCACATGTATACGCCACACTTTTATCTATTCATCTATGGATGGATACTTGGGTTGCTTCCATATCTTGGTTATTATTGTAAATAATACTGCAATAAACATAGGTGTGGATAGATGTTTTCGAGTTAGTGTTTTCATTTTCTTTGGGTAAATACCCAGTGGTGGAATTTCTGGATCATGTGATAATTCTATTATTTTTATGAATACCATTTTCTACAGTGGGTGTACCAATCTACATTCCCACCAACAGGGTACAAAAGTTCCCTTTTCTCCACGTCTTCCTCACCAACACTTGTTATATCTTGTGTTTTTTATTTTAGTCATTCTGACAGGTGGAATATGGTATCTCATTTTAGTTTTAATTTGCATTTCCCTGATAGTTAGTGAGGTCAAGCATCTTTTCAGGTGTCTGTTGGTCATCTGTATATCTACTTTGGAAAAAAAAATATCTATTCAGGTACTCTGCCCACTTTTTAATTTCATTTTTTTTTTGGTGTTAAGTTGTATGTGTTTTTTAAAAATAAATTTTGGATATTAATCCCTTATTGGATATATCATTCACAAATATCTTCTCTCATTTAGTAGATTCCTTGTTTTGTTGATGATTTACTTTGCTATGGAGAAGTTTTTTATTTTGGTGTTCCCTCTCATTATGTTCCCCTTCATTTTATTTTTTCAACTGACTTTTTAATCTTTTATCTTTTTATTTTTTTTTATGTTTTTCTTTTTTACCTTTTTGTATGAATTTTAGAGTCACCTTGTTAAGTTCCATGACAGATCACTGCTTCAATTTTGCATTATTTTAGGAGGGGAGACCATACCCAGGAACTGTAAATCCCTGATTTGTTTATACAAAAATATCAAAATTTAACAGAAGTCAGGTGGCACTCAACATATCATCAAAGTGACTATCACTGACCCAATGACTCTGAGAAAGTGTGCAGTTGCAAGAGCTGCCAAACCCCTAAATCACTAAATTCTTGTTGCACTACCTTGCCTTTATGCTTAAAGATGTCATCACATGGCAAGCAAATGCAACACTTCCATCCAAGGCAGTATTTGTTGACACTGGCCTATCTTGGCACTTGAAAGCAGGTTCACAGCAAGCATCCTTGATCATTTTATTTGCCATCTGCTTTCCAGCATGAATAGAAGTTGTTTTCCCTCACACAGTTGGACTGAAATTACACGTAATTTATACATAAATTTTAGATAATATCAAAAATTTAAGAATATTGAAACTTCTAAAGAATAAACACAGTGTATCTCTCCATGCACTTAGGCATTTTCCGTCTCTACCAATAAAATTAAAATTTTTTTAATCCATGATGTTCTAAACACTGTTGCTGTTGGGAATTATATTTTTAAATTATATTTTAATTGGTTATTGCTAACATATAAAGATATTACTAATTTTCATGTCGATTTTCTATCTAACAATCTTTTTATTTCTAATACTTTTAGAGTCTCTTGGATTTTTATTGTAGAAAACAATACTTTTGCAACAGAATTTGCCCTTTTCTCTCCAATTCTTATACTTCTTGTTTCCTTTCTTCCGTTTATTATGTTGGTTAGGAAGTCCAATAAAATGTTAAATAGAGACTGTGATAACAGGAATCCTAAATTTGCTTTTAACTTTAAAGGCTTCTAAAGTCTTACTATGAAGTTAGATATTTTAAGTAGATTTCAGAAAAATAATATTTTATCAGATTAAGGAAGGACTCCTTCATTTTTCACTTTGATAAGATCTTTCCCTTTTTGAAAAAATCCACAATGAGTGTTCAATTTCATTAAATTCCTTCTTAATATTTATTAAAGGCTTTATTTGCTTCACTTCACTCTTATAATCTCATGATTTACATAGAGGGCTTTCCTGATATACAATTCTCCTTGCTTGGTTAAAATGGGTATAGATAGAACGATATAGATATCTTAATATATGTATTGATTTTATTTAATAAATATATAACACTATATGTTACATATTTCATACCTAAGTATAGTAGTTCTAGATACTTAATATATTCAATGATAATAGAGTAGATTATGTAGGACTTTCTTTTAATGACCTATACGTTCATGGTTTTCATAAGTAAATAAACAGGCAAGCCATAGACATCACATATATCAATTTCCTATACAAATATTTGTTGAAATACATGTATTTACTGTAAAAAACTTGGTGTTATATATAATACAATACTGACATAAATAATAACGTTATATATAGGATTCTTGCACCTATGATTATACATAAAACCAATCTATAAATTTATTTTAATTTATCCTTTTCTGGTTAGATTACCCATTATACTAACCTAATAGGGTGAGAAAGACGTTTCCCCTCTTTTAGTATCTGAAACAATTTATAAGACATATGTTTTTTGAAAGCAAATTCCTCATAAAACTATTTTGTTATTGTTTGGGAAAGAAAGTAAAATTAAAATCTTAAAATTGATTTGATTTTTGATGGTTACTGATTTACTCTGGTCCTCAAATTTTCTTAAGATAATTGTAGCAATCTATAGTTTCCTTATCTGTTGTCCATTTCATCTATACTTTTCAATTTATAATCATCATTATTCATCATACTTTGAAATGATTTCTTACTTTCAAAGTATCTAGACTTCAGTCTTATTTTACTTTCCTGATATCATTTATTTTGTTTTGTCCTGATCTATATAATCTAAGACTTGTCTGTTTGAGGCGCCTCAGTGTCTCAGTTGGTTAAGCATACAGACTCTTGATTTTGGCTCAGGTCATGATCTCAGGGTCCTGGAATCCAGATCCCTATCAGGCTCCATGATCAGCAGGGAGTCTGCTTGTCCCTCTCCCTCCCAGTCCCCTTCTCAGCACGTGCTCTCCCTCTCTCTTTCTCTAAAATAAATAAATAAAATCTTTTTTAAAATTTTGTTTATTTTGTGATCAGTTTTTATTTTTTTTTCCTCTCATCAAGATTTTTATTTTTTTTTATTTTTTTTATTTATTTATGATAGTCACACAGAGAGAGAGAGAGAGAGAGAGAGAGAGAGAGGCAAAGACATAGGCAGAGGAAGAAGCAGGCCCCATGCACCGGGAGCCCGACGTGGAATTCGATCCCGGGTCTCCAGGATCGCGCCCTGGGCCAAAGGCAGGGGCCGAACCACTGAGCCACCCAGGGATCCCTGTGATCAGTTTTTAAAAAGCTTTTCAGTGTATTATGTTTACTGTCACATCTTTTTAATTTTCTTTTTTTTTAAGATTTTATTTATTTATTTGAGAAAGAGAGAGAGAGCACAAGTAGGGGGAGTAGGAGAGGGAGAAGCAGGCTCCCCACTGAGCAGGGTGCCCAACATGGGACTCGATTCCAGGGTCCAGGGATCAGAACTTGAGCAGAAGACAGACGCTTAACCGACTGAGCCACCCAGGTGCCCCTGATTTTATTTTCTGCATCTATCTTTATTTCAGTTTCTATTTCACTTACCTCGACATACACTCATAATTTGTTTTATATTGTGTTTATTTTAGAAAGTAGCAGGATTACCTCTTTTATATTCAGTATCTTTTTATTTTAACATCTTCCTATATGCACATAAATTTACCTCTGAGTAATGCTTTAGCAGCACCTCGCAAGCTTTTACAGGCAATATTCCTACTGAGTTTCTAAACATGTCATAAGTTATTTGTGATTTCTTCTCTAATTCAAATGTTACTAAAGACAGGAATGCTCAGCTCCAAACTTATGTGTGCTCTTAATTATCTTTCTTTTTATTTCTAACTCTATTTTCCTGTGGTTAGAAAAGATAGTCTGTATAATATAGTTATTTTTAAATGTGTTGAGTTTTTCTTTCTGTGTTTATGGATTCCATTGGGTTGAGCTGAGAGTTTGAGAAAGGTGGGTAAGTGAAAATGGCAATGAATTGCAAAAGCATGAGGATTTGCTTTCATATTCAGGAGATAATTATAATTGTATTTCCATTCTTAAAATGTTAAAAGTAGGGGAACCTACTGGGTGGCTTGGTGGTTTAGCACCTGACTTCGGCCCAGGGCATGGTCCTGGAGACCTGGGATCAAGTCCCACGTTGGGCTCCCTGCATGGAGCCTGCTTCTCCTTCTGCCTGTGTCTCTGCCTCTCTCTGTGTCTCTCATGAATAAATGAATAGGATCTTTAAAAAAAATGTTAAAAGTAAATACACATACACAATTATAATTTTTAAATAATTTATAATTTTTAGTGAGGAAAGAAAGATGAGCAGAGGCAGAGAACAATGTAAACAAGATGCAAAGGAAAGAGGAAAAAGAAAGACAAAATGAGAAAGCAAACTAAGGACAAATACCTCAGAGTCAAGACAGTAGAGATAGATTAAATGTACTTATTTAAAGACTGACTATCTTGATAAATGAGAAGAACCACTCAATTTTAAGCTAATGCCATAAAAAAAAAAAGACACAGAAAAGTGAAATACAATTATTTGGAGAAAAAAAATAAATCAGGAAAATATCACGAAAAGAAAACCAGTGCAGCTTTGTCAATATCAACAGCATATAATTTAACCTAAAAAGTATGATTAAAAATATTAAGAACTATAGAGAAGGGTGCCTGGGTGGCTCAGTCGGTTAACTGTCTGACTCCTGATTTTGGTTCAGATCACAATCTCAGGGTTGTGCGATCAAGTCCCATATCAGGCTCTGTGCTGAGCATGGAGCCTGCTTAAGTTTCTCTCTCTCCCTCTCCCTCTGCTCACCCCCTGTTTGTGCACTCTCTCTTAAAAGAATAAAAAAGTTTACAATTTAAGAAACTATAGAAATAAGCAGCAATTAATTAAGATGATATAAAAATCAGGAACATATAGGTATACAACATACACACATAGGTGGAGGTCGTTGGTGTCACCTGCCAGCTGCCAGGCTCCTTCGCCTGCTCTTCGGCTCCCCACCCACCCCAAGCAACCATGCCCCAAGAAAACCAGGCATGACACGGGATGACTTGTTCAACACCAATGCCTCAATTGTGGCCACCCCGACTGCTGCCTGCGCCCAGCATTGCCCCGAGGCCATGATCTGCGTCATTTCAAATCCGGTCAACTCCACCATCCCAATTGCAACGGAGGTTTTCAAGAAACACGGAGCTTACGACCCCAATAAAATCTTCAGGGTGACGACCCTGGACATTGTCAGGGCCAACACTTTCATTGCAGAACTAAAGGTTTGGATCCCGTGCGAGTCAATGTTCCTGTCATTGGTGGTCATGCCGAGAAGACCATCACCTCCCTGATCTCTCAGTGCACTCCCAAGGTGGACCTTCCCCAGGACCAGCCATCACTGGGCTGATCCAGGAGGCCTGCACGGAGGTGGCCTCCTTTGAAGGCCAAAGCTGGAGCAGGCTCTGCCACCCTGTCCGTGGCATAGCTGGAGCCCGGTTTGTCTTCTCCCTTGTGGATGCAATGAACGGGAAGGAAGGAGATGTTGAATGTTTCTTTGTTAAATCCCAGGAAGCACACTGTGCCTATTTCTCCACACCGTTACTGCTGGGGGAGAAGGGCATCGAGAAGAATCTAGGCATTGGCAAGATCTCCCCTTTTGAAGAGAAGATGATAGCAGAAGCCATCCCGAGCTGAAGGCCTCCATCAAAAAGGGAGAGGACCTGGAAAAAAAAAAAAAAAAGGTACTGTATGTTTAGATTTCAGTATTAAACGTTTCCTTTTCTACTGATAAATCACAAAATAAAGAATCTCGATCCTGGAAAAAGAAAAGAAAAAGAAAAAGAGAGGAGTTTGTGAAGAACATGTAATGAAAGGGCAGCCAGCTAGCAGTCCGTTTCCCTAACTTATGAAGGCATCATGTCCCTGCAAAGCCATCTCCTGCCCTCATGTTTCTGTTGCGTTAACCACGAGTGTCATGTGAACCTCACCGCCCCTTCCAACCCCAGGTCCCTCGATGTGTGCATCAATAAAAGCAGGCTTCCATTTTGTTAAAAAAAAAAAAAAACATACACACATACAATCATAGTGGAAGATTTCCCACTGTATTCTCAGAAATTATTGGATAAAAAAGACAAAAAAGTAATATATCATGAACATTTTCTTATATCACTTAGATCTTTAATTTCATTTGTAATGCCTTTATGTTTTCTTAAATAGATTGACAATGAAATTAAATGACGTGTTTTGTTGGACATTTACCACGATTCCAATTCCTTGCTTTGCAAGCAGCATTGTAATAGATACACATATTGCACTATTTTTAGACTCCTATAGGTTTGAATTTCTATCTGGTATCATTTTCTTTCAGTCTAAAGAACACTGTTGAGCATTTCTTATGGTGCAGGTCTGCTGTTGATAAATTCTTTCAGTTTTTGTTTGTCCAACAATTTTATATTCATTTTTGAAGGATATTTTTCACTGTATATATGTTTCTTGATTTCAGCACTTTAAATACAATATTGTATGGTTTCCTGGCCTTCATTATTTCTAAGAAGTCAATGTTAATTCATGTGTTTCCTTGTATGTGAAGATGTAAAATATTTATTTTTCTTTATGCATTCAAAATTTTTGTTGAAATTTTACCCAACAATTTTACTATGTTGTGCCTAAGGGCGTGTGTGTGTGTGTGTGTGTGTGTGTGTGTGTGTGTGTTTATCCTGCTTGGGGTTTTCTGAGTCTTCTGAATCTCATAAAAATACATGTTTTTTTTTTTTAAACTACACTTGGGAAATGTTGGCTGTTACTCCTTCTAAATATTTTTCTGCCTCATTGTCACCATTTCCCGCCTCTGAGACTCCATTACACATAGTTGGGGCTGATATTATCCCACAGGATCCTGATGCACTGTCACTTTTCCTCAACTCTTTTTTCTCTTTTTTAATGTTTGGATAATTTCTACTTATCTTTCTTGCTTTGTTTCTTTCTCTTGTCATTTCTAATTTGCTGTTAGAAATGTCCTTTTATTTTTTTTCCATTTAGGTTTCTTTTTTTTTTCCACATCTAGAATTTCCAGTTGTGTTTTTTCTATAGTTTCTTTTTTCCTGGACTATGGGCCACAGCTTTCTGATTTCTTTTCATGTCTACGAGGCTTCATTCTCTACTAGATGTTGTTAATGATGAACTGGAGAGACTCTAGATTTCATTATATTCCTCTGGAGAAAGTAGATACCATTAAGTATACCATTTAATCATTGTTATTCAACTTATATTTGTGTGGGCTTGGTTTATTACAATTTCTTAGGCAGACTTGTGAAAAGCCGCACTTTTTCCTGTTTGTTGTTTTTGTTTAGCTTGAAAGGACTTACCTTTTAATCTCTGCCCTCTCTATAGGTTTTATCAGGTTTTCATTTTAAGCTTGGTTAAGGAGACTCTATCATAGGCTTTCTAGAATAGGTTACTATTCTTAAGGTTTGGCCTGTTTGGCATCTCAGTTGAATACCAGGGGTGTCAACAAGGAGTTAAGGATGCCTCCCACTCCAGCCAGGCTGGACTTCCATTGTTCCCTCACACTGCTGAACCTTTATCTGTTCTACTCTCATCTCTGGTCAACTTGCCTTTTGGAAATCCTGTTTTCTTGTCCTGTACAAGTATAGCCCAGGCATAAACATAGAGTTCCAGGGAATTCCCATAGACACTTCTGGGACCTTATCTCTGTACAACTTCCTTCTTTCTCATTCCAAACCACAGACTGTAGATTCTTTAGTGGCCCCAAACTCTATTCTCTACCTCCTCAAGTCATCAAGTTACCTGAACTGTTAGGACTTTTGCTTGCTGCACCATGACCTAAACATGGTTTTCATGCACACCTAGGACACTCATCCTTAAGTGGAACCTGCATCCCCCTGTTTCTTTTTCAGGAATCAGTTCTGTGCTCCCTACTGCCCAGGGCTTTATAAACTTTGTGTTTTCTATATTTATTAATAATGGGAGGGTTAGTTCAGTATCAGTTTCTCCATCATAGCTAAAAGCTAAATCCAGATAACATATTTTTTATTCTAGAAATTTTACTTCATAGTTTGTATAGATTTTGATTCTCTAGCAAAAATCTCCATCTTCATCTCTATTGTCTTGAACAAATTAATTGCATTTACTGTAAAGACCTCACTACCCAAATCACAATGGGTTTGTTTCTATTTTTTGTATTATTTTTCTTTTAGATTTTTTGATTAGATAGTCCTGTCTTTTTTGTGTGACTAGTAGTGTTTTATTTTGTTTTGTTTGATTGAGGTATATAGGACACACCAAAAAAATGGAAAAATCTTTAATTTACAATTTGATGAATTATTACATATGGATAATAAGTGTGGAAATCACCAAGATTAAGATATAGAATGTTTCAGAATCCTGAAAGGCTTGCTTGTACTTTCTTCCAGTCACTAGTTCCTAGAGGAAACCATTATTCTGGTTTCTATGTCTACATATTAGTTTTTAAACTTCATAGAAATGAAATAACATTTTATGTACTCTTCTGTGTCTAACATCATCCACCTTATGATGTCTCAAGGTTCATCCATGTCGTCCTGTGTATCAGTAGTGTGTTTTCTCCCATTTTGTGAATTATTCCATTGACTGAATCTGCCACATGTTATTTACCATTCTATTCTTGATGGACACAGAGGTTGCTTCCAGCTGAGGGTATTGAAGTACAGCTATGATTATTCTTGTTTATGATTTCTGAGACATTTAAGCTCTCATTTCTATTGGGTTGAGAGTAGTGCACATAGAGTTTAGTTTTATAAGATATTTCCAAATAATCTACCAAATATTTTGTTCTTATCTCAGTGGAACTGCTCTTTGGAAGCTTTCCAATAACCTTGCCAGGTGTAAGGGCTGCCTGACTCTCACTCACAGATATTCAGGGCATCCCCAGATATAAGATATTCTAGTTTTTCAACCTCCTTTCCAATACCTGACATTATCGGTTCTAATTTTGCCCACTCTCATGGGTATGTAATAGTATTTCATAACGGTTTTATTTGCCATCTCTCTAATGACTAATGATATTGAGTATACTCTTTTATGTTCATTCATTCTATTTATTTTATAAATATATAATGAAAGTAATGACGATGTAAACTGATACTAACTTTTTTCTGAAGAGGGTTCTTCTTCCTTCACAGGGAAGGTAGAATGGACTTTGAAGTGATAATGTCTCTTACAGATGTTGGGGGGCTCCCCTGACTGTAATCCTATGATGCAGAGAAGTGTACATCTTCCCCATAGGCTTTCCTTTCCTTAGTTTGTAGGAGAGCTCCTCACAGATCTCTAGCTCTTAGAATCCTATCACCCCTCTAGGTGCTCCTCAGTGGCAAAATTTCACTTATATGTATGATACTTTTAAAAAGAGATATCTATTGCCTTTACTTATAATTAAAAGAAACTAAAAAGAGGGGAACCTGGGTGGTTCAGTGGTTGAGTATCTGCCTTTGGCTCAGGTTATGATCCCGGGGTCCTGGGATCGAGTCCCACGTAGGGCTCCCTTCAGGGAGCCTGCCCTCCCTCTGCCTGTGTCTCTGCATCTCTCTCTCTCTCTCTCTCTCTCTCTCTGTGTGTGTCTCTTATGAATAAATAAATAAAATCTTAAAAAAGAAGAGTCATGAGACAAGCTCCATTATTTGCTTTGAAAATTTACATTTGGTGTGTCAACTCACTTTGAAATTTTATATCCGTGGTACTATGGGAGGCTGATCAATTGTCCTGCAAACGTGTCCACATCTCCAGACCATGGTTGGTTGTTACTGTCGCAAAAGGAAACTAGTATGGCTCTCTTGGTGCCTCAGGCAAAATTTCAAATTTTGCATTGTTACTGAAGGCCGAAATGCCCATAGAAGACTGGATTATTTGATTAGTTGGATTAATAGCACGTGCTGCTTCTAACTACAGGACAGACATGAAGTACTTAGGAAGGCTCCTAAATTCTAAGTTCTACACCCCCCGTGGGCCATGCTGGCACACCCAGCATAGAGTAAGCATCGCTTTTGGGTTATTATACCTGGTGGCAAATACCAGCTCTTCCGGTTTCATTAGCCAAGTGACTTTGGGGATGTTACCACACCCATTCTTATTTATCTATAGAAAAAGGGATAGCAATAGTCTACCTTTCCAGATTTGTCTGAGGACTGAGTACCTGCCATGTAGCAAATTTTAAAAGCCATTGAACAATTAATAGTTAACAAATAATAAATAGTTTTGACTGGTGACAAAATTGGTGATATTTGGATTCATGCTGAATTCAGTTTGGAAGTGTTTATTGAGCATTTACTCAATGCTCAGAATAATCTTAGGTGCTGGGGAGCGTTTAAAAATACTAACCCATAAGATGGTTACAAAAGCGCACCTTACCCTGACCAGCCCAGGACGTCAAGATGTCTCCCTGATTCCAGAAGACAGTGTCTTTGCAGAAGGTAGTCAGCTTTGAAATGTCAGTTTCCTCTTTGGTAAAAAATAACTGCTCGTCCAATATAAAATGTATTTAGTAGGGCTATTGATGAATAAATCATAAAAGATACACACTTGAAAGGTTAATATTGACATCCTGCAAGACATAACTTTATGTGCAGCACAACTATTGATCAGGCTGTGGTGATAGGCTGGAATGTTCCAGTGTGGATTGTTTACAGGAGGGGCAAAGCCCGTGCTCAGAGGAATTGGGCTCTTTAAAAAGGTGAAACTGTTTAAGCCAGATTTTGGAATTTCCAGTCTAGCCCATTAGCTGATTAGTTTGTCTCTTGCAGCTATGATAACAAAAGCTACTCCCTGTGTCTAAGAAGAAACATCTGATGTACTTTGGGTAATTGTGACCCTCCCATTTACGCAGGTAAAGGAGTCAAGAGGAAGTTGCCATGGGCGTGAAAAACGCTCTTGAAGAGAGAACCTTGTGTTTGACTTGTTTAACCCACAAAAAACTAAGAAAAGCTTTTTGGTGATATCTTGAGCCTTTACTAATTCCTCTCTGACTAATAGACATCAATGAGATTATTATTTTAAGAAAATAAGTCAATTAGGAGTAATGTTTCTTTCAATAATAAATTATTGGACCAGAAATCAGTGAATGGCCAATAATTATCCCAGTAGAGGGTACAATGAGTATATTCGGCTTAGAGAGCTGAATGTACAGAGTACTTTTCATTTATTTTTTCTAACTGCTACATATCAAAAGAATGATTAAGGAACCAGTGGCTAGATCCGGCTATTTCTGGCATAATTATGTAAATAAAAAGAAAAAGTGTTATTGTATATACATACATATATAAGCATATGCTACTACTATACCCCCCAATTTTTTTATTTTACCACCCAAAAATTTAATAATCAAATTTGTTTCTCTAATTTTTTGTTTCAAAATCATTTCAAACTTATATAAATATTGCCAAAACAGTACAAAGGATTCCTGTACAAACTTTACCCAGATTCTGAAAATGTCAATAGTATAATTATCATAATGAAGAAATTAGTGTTGATACAATATTATTACCTAAACTATAGATCTTATTAAAATTTCATCAATTGGCCCACTAATGTCCATTTTCTGGTCCAGGATCCAAGCCAGCATCACACATGACATTTAATTATGTCTCCTTAACAACCATTAATCTGAAACAGCTCCTCAGTGTTTGTCTTTCATGACTTGATGATTTAAAGAGTACTGGCCAGCTATTTTATAGATTGTCCTTCAATTTGAGTTTGTTTGATATTTCTTTGATTCTACTGAAGTTATGTATTTTGGGCAAGGAAACAAAAAAGGGATGTTGTGTCCTTCCCAGTACATAATTCAGAAGTTTTATCTCTTCTTTACCAATTCTTAGCAGTCAATTTGTCCCACAACTGGTAATACTGACTTTGATCACTTTGTTAAAATGATGTGGCCAATTATCTCACTTTTTCTTTTTTCTTTCTTTCTTCTTTTTTTTTTAGTCCTCTGGGGGAATTTCCTTCAAGAGTGCTTAAAATTCCTGTTTGTTGTCAGCCCACCTTTGTCCCCATCCCTAGTCTTAGTATTCATTGATGATACTTACCTGAAACGATCATTACTGTGGTGATTTTCTATTTCCATCATTCCTTTTATGTTTATTGCCTGGAATTCAACTGTAAGAAAAAATATCCCCTTCTCCCCATTTTTAAAAATGTGTTCAACTAATTATTAATAACAATATGGACTAGTGACTTCTTATTTTATTCGCTATGTTGTCAATGAGTTTCTGATTTATCCTTTCTGACTTTTCCATGCTTACCACGTATATTTTGTTATTTTCTCTGACAGCTTACTCCGAAGCTATCACAATATAGAAATTCTTTGGATCTGAATCCTGATACAAAGAAACACTTTGTGTAGCAGACATTCTTGTGTATGGCTGTTAAGTATGGATCTAATTTGACCTATCATGGATGGGCTACTCAGCTGTCCCGGTGCCATGTATTACAAGTCCAAGTTGGCCCCATTGATTTGAGGTACCAGCTTTAGCACATACCTCAGCTACCCCCTCCCAGTGTCACACTCCCTAACTTGCAAGCATTAGTCTACTACCTTCAAATTCTGGATTTCTAATGTTTCATTCTTAAGAAAACTTTCTATGCTTCCAGCTCTCACTTAAATAGTCCCTTAGTTCTCATCTGACCTCATCAAAACTTCAGGTTCCAATTAACACATCCTACCCCTCTCTCATAATCCCTTACTTCTGTTTCCATTCTCTCCTCATCCAGGTAAGAGTCTGTCATCTACTATAATTCAGTGTTTGGGAATCTCAGAAGCTTACAGGAGCAGGCAAGAGACATTAATGATGGAAACTGGCAAACACAGCACATCAAGAACATGCAGGGGTGTGACAAACCAAATGGACTGTGCTCCATCTGAAAGCATTCAAATGCCTAGTTTTAATACAATGAGTGAACCCCACCCCCACAATTGGTCTCCAGGTGAACTTTGTCCATTTGTCTCTCCCCTTATTTCTATTTATTGCTATCCTCTAAAACCTCAACTTTTGTTGAACCCACTGTCTGCTTTCCCCATATCTGCACCCAGGTTACTTCACATTGCAAAAGGAAAAAAAAAAATGTACTGTAGGGCTGCCCAGCTTCACTTTCAATTCCGTCACATCCTGAAGTGGGCGTTCCACACCGGGCAGCCACTCTTCCACATTTCCTAGAAAGCTTTCTATTCCTCTCTCAGACAGGACTATTTCATACTTTCTCCTCTTCATGTGCCTTCTTATTAGAATGCTTTTAGCTGTAGTAATAGAGTTGCCAACTAAAATGACTTCTATATCTAAGAAATCCACTCTCTAACTTTATTTATCCTGTTTATTTCTTCCTTAGCAATCATTACAATCTGCAATCATTTGGGGTTTTGTGTACTGTTTCATTTTTTTTTTAATGTCCCTCAACCAGAACACAAACTCTCTGGGGACAAAGACCCTATGTCTTAGTATTCAACAAGTTCTCCAGGATCTGTAACAACATTAGGTCCTCAATACATTAGGTCCTCAATAAAACTTGTTAAATGGAGGGATTAATCGGGGCAAAGGTTCAGCACATGTGCAATTCCAAGAAATCCAGGACAAAGAGTTGCTGCAGGTAAAGTCTAGAGCAGGGCTTGGCAAACTTTTCCATAAAAGGCCAGAAAATAAATATGTTCAGCATCACAGGCTGTACAGTCTCTGTCATAACTATTCATTTCTGTTACGATAGCAGGAAAGCAGCCCTGGGTAGTACATAATGAATGGGGGTGGCTGGATTTGGACCACAGTCATTGTTTGCAGACCCCTGGTCTAGATGAACATATCTTTGCACAAACCAGAATCCCCCCACTGCTACTTGTGGGTGTTCAGTAAACTATATATGAAAGTACATGGTCACATCTTTATTATTTCCTGAAAGGTAGCACATCAGAGTGGTTGAGAGTATGGACTCTAGAGCCAGATTACTTGGTTCAAGTCCAGGTCAGCCACTTATGTGATTTGTGACCATGAACAAGTCATGCCTCTCTGCCCTTCAGTTTTCTCATCCTTAAAACAGAGATAATTACAGTGCCCATATCATAGGGGTGTATGAGGATTAAATGAGGTAATCTTCATGAAACACTTAGAGCAGAGCTTGGCACACAGGAAGTGCTTGATGTCTGTGTTCAGTAAATGTGGAGTAAGTCTTTGGTTAGTACTTTGCATATCTTGTCCCATTCTTTTCTCACAGAAGCCCAGAGAGGTCATATATGTATTTTAAAGCCATGGAAAGTGGGATTCAAAGAAACTAAGTAAGATTCCTATGGTCACGCAGCTAGTAAGTGTTAGTAGTAGGGCCGAAGAAATACATTTAGAGATTAAGAGATCTGTGAAGAGAGTAGAATGTGTTTCTCCTACTCAATATGAATTAAAAATAAAAGTAACTGATATGGATTCACTTCTACACTAGTTTTAAAAGACAGCCGCCAATCCTGTGACGTGTTTCTCCTCAAGAGCAATCCCTTTCTCTTGAAGCTGTGTGGATTTGAGATGGCTCTCACCAAGAGAGTTTGATGAAAGTGACACTATGTGACTTTCTTTCTTTCTTTTTTTTTTTTTACTATGTGACTTTCAAGGCTACATCATAAAGGGCCACTCAGCTTTTGCCTCGCTCACTGGAAGGCAATCTCCCAGAACTCTGAGCTGTCATTTAAAAAGTCAAATTACCCTGAGGTTGCCATGTTGTGAGGAAGCTCAAGCCACATGGAGAATCCATTCATAGGTTCTCAAGTTTATAGTTCCATTTCAGCCTAGTCTTGAAGTCATCCCAGCCCAGGAGCCATACAAATGAGTGGAAGTCTTCACAAGAATCCAGCCTCTGGCCATGGAGTAACTCACAGACATTTAATTCTTCCTTTCTGAGACTCTAGATATCATCCATCCCCACTGTGGTCACCACAGAATCCTGAGCAAAAGAATTGGTGTTTCATGCAACTAAGTTTTGGGGTGCTTTGTTAGCACAGAGATAAACAGGACATTTTTCCAGATTTTCCTAAACTACAATTATAGTTCAGTTCATTAATGCTGGTCTTCCTTCATTCCTTAGTGGTCTTCCTTTATATCTACGCTGAAACTCTTCTGAGTCATCAAGCATTAGAAGGACTTAAGATTTAAACCCAGAAAGTCTTCTTTGAAGCAGGGCTGCTGACTCCCATGCTCTAATAGCAGATCACAAGCAAATCATTTCATGGGGGAGGGGGGTTAGTTCTCTCTAAAATAGTGAGCAAAATCTGTTTTGCAAGATTGCCATGAGAATCAAATGATGCCAGGGGTGTTAAACTGCTTTAAAGGAATTTGGACTGAGGCAGAGGGTAGTTTGAATCCCCCAGACTTCCAGCCCAAACAAATCAATAGTGTTGATGCCACAGCCATCAAAAGAGCAAGCACACTTCTCATCATTCACTGGGGGCTCCTAAAGGGTCTGTGTGTGTGCACGTGTGTGTAATTTAATAGTGGGCCAGCCTGGTGATTTTGAAACAACTCGAGTGTCTGACATGAAAGCGAGTGACAGTACTTGGAACGAAGGCCATGAAATGCAAGTATATTGCAAATCACTCAGTTGTGCTGTCGGGGGAATCATAGTCACCATATATATTTTCTTAAATGTAGCTTCCCAGAAAACCTTTCATAAAATTCATGACTATGACTGACCTCTGCTACATGCTTGCCTCCACAGCTTCCCCTATAATGCATTGGGGGCAAATCACTGGTGATTGGCTGCTGAACAGCCATTCCCAGTGCCCTTCTCCCTTTCTTCCTCTTTCTATGGTGTCCTGAAGACCATTATTTGCCAACCAGGTTTCCACACAGCTAGGGGTAGCCCGTGTCCATGAGGAACAAGCAAAAGTCTTCTGGGAAAAATCTTTTCATAAAATATTTCTCTTTCCTGATATAAGGACACATAATATTGGCACAGCTTTCCCCACTTAATCTTTCTATTGCCTTGGCTGTGTAATGGATGGAGTGATGGCAACCATCTTGTGACAATGAGGACAACTTCAAAAGAGGCACCTACTCTGAAATCTTTGAACCAACAATGACCTCTCTCTGTAAGGAAAATAGGTCCAAGTTTGTGTAAGTCACTGAAGTTGTATTTTCTTTTACTTTGCAGATGCAGTCAATCCAGACATGACTTGTGCCATGTGTAGTTGAACCCTTTCCACAAAGGACTAGGTAATAAATACTATTATATAATGCATGTATATATTCACATCTGTAGTAACCATCGCTATGCCATGTGGGCAGGTAACTTCTACTTTCCTATCCTTTATGATGATGGTGGAAACAAAACTTCTTGAGTGTGAAGTCACTTAGAGGCCACACACTTCTCTCTCCCTCGACTGGTCCATGACTTCAGAGACACTCCTTCCGCTTCTCCCTGTACTTTGTCACTCTGCTGATTTAGGTCACGATCTTCTGCCTAGAACACTGCCACAGCCTCCCTGATTTTCTTCAGTCTTCCACTGTGGTGTCTCCCATTCTCTATTCTTGAGGCATCAAGGTCTTTCTAGAAGCAATGGCTATTCTGTATTTCTGTGAACGCAGCATTCCAGTGCTCCTTTGTGAAAGTCTAAACTTCACTCTCCTGAGAAAACCTTCTGACTTGGCCTTTGTGTCCCCGTCCTGTGTTTCCTACAGCCAGTTCTTCTCTACTGCCCCCTTCTACAATGTCCTCAGCTCCTCAGCTTCAGCCAGGCTGAACTGAAAAATCCCCTCTCACGCTTCAGCCAGGCTGAACTGAAAAATCCCCTATCACGCTAATTGAATCTCTCTGCCTGGGTCATTCCCTCTTCCCCCAGACCTCTCAGATGTAGGTACATACCCATGCTCCACTCTAGATTTGTTGTTCCTGTCATGTGCCCCCACAGTGATATACCCAATAGCTGGAGAAGCAAATATGCAAGATAAACAAATATTTTCCTACTAGATCGTAAATCTGTCTGAGAGTGAGGCTGGGGTTTGTCTTGCTCACTGTTGCAGAGTCAATGCCTAGAGAAGTACCTGGCATGTAGGTTTTGAGGGAGAAAAAAGGAAGGAATAGAAGGAAGGAAAGTAGGAGAGAAGAAAGGAAGGAAAAAATGAAGCAAACAAATGAACAAAAAGAAGGATATTTGTCTTTATAACTTGGCCTTACTCAATTCAGTGGTTTCTGTGATAGACTATTTCAAGCTCAGAAGGAAGACAGGGAGATTTTCAGTTACAATTTGGAGTACTCGTTGACTGGCTGACCCCAATCCCCATTTCCCACCTCTTTTTCTTTATCTACTTTCCAGGCAGGCCTGGTCATGGGTGAAAGTGTTGGCCAATGGGACACAAGCACAACTGTGTTGTGAGATTTCCAGGAAAGCTTTGTTTTGTTGTTTGTGGCAATACCCTTTCCTCCTTATTCCTGTCCCTTTGTTTCTGCTCTAATGTAGACTTGATGGCTAGAGCTACAGCCTCAGCCTCACTCTACCCAGGTGATGGTGAGCTTTTCTCTGCATTGATCTCTGTCTGGATTCAGTCCCCAGTTCATAATGTGGTCATGATCTAGTGTGTTTTGCAATGATATTCCTCCATGGGAAAAGCCAAAAGTAGGCATTCACAGAATAATAGGCCAGCAAAGGACCACCGTGTAAATGTAAAGTCAAGAACCAAACTTGACAAAACAGATCATGAGTACTAATTGCATTCAGGGAAGAAAAAATTAACATGAGCTATGTAAGACAGGGGAGGAGGTGGCGGTGATGCCCGGTTTGGGCAGAGCCTTTAAGACACTTACATTCATAGAGCTTACTATGTGTTCAGCTCAGTCCTAAATATTTCACTACACAAGCTCGTTTAACCCTCACATATCCCAAGGGAAGCACTATTTTTGTGCTCACTTTGCAGATGAGGAAACAAGCTCAGAAACAGTAAGGAACTCATTCAATATCACAGTCAGTATTTGAACCCAGATCCATCTGATGCCAAAGCTTTTACCCCACTCCAGAACATGTGATTGGGAAGGCCTACCACATAGTAACTGCTCTGTCAGTATTCGATGAATGAATGAATGAATGAATGAATGAATGAAGCAACGATGTGAGGATGACAAGGCTCATACATCTTGGAATTGTAGATTCCTGCTCCCGTAGTGGAGCAGGAAGCTTAAATGGAGGAGGTGATTGTACAACCAACCACTGAATCACTGATATTTATTGAGTGCTTACTACGTGCAAAGTGCCTTAACACTTCATGACAATCCTCTTGAAGTTGACAGCAATATACTGAGCACTAAGACACTCTGCCTGGCTCTGTCCTGGGCCCTCAGGATGGCAAATTACTTGCAAGCATTCACAGCCCAAATGCAGTGAAAAGACCTGCAATGTTCTTCACGCCATAAATAGGGGTATCTCGGGCCTTAATTTACCTACTCTCCACTCACCCTCTACAACCATCAGGAGCTAGATTTCTTTGTCTCTGGAGATTTGGGAGTGATCAACGGGCTTTGATACTGTGGGAATCCACCCCCTCCTCCAGTTCTCACAAACTCCTCATAATAGGCTCCCATATAGTGTGAACAATTTACAATATAATGAATTTGTTTTATTCTGGTTCACCCTGGGCACCACGGCCCCTGCCTGCCTCCCTGTTGTTTTATTTACTCCTCGGCCATTCTCATTCTCATAGCTATTCCCTTTAGCTCTCCTTTTCTGTAAGGTCATTCTAAGGACAGGATGTTGCAATGGCCAAGATGAGTTGTGAACACGTGCAAGTCAGGTGTGTGCTGGTGATTCTCTCTCTTCTTTTGGGCTCTCTGAAATCTAGCCCATAAAGAAAAATATCACATGCTTAAGATTTAGGACCCAAATTCCGATTTTGAGGTCGGTGTCATTCAGATGAATGCCCCTGAGCAAGGCACAACAGAACAGTTACTGAGAGAGATAAGGTGATTCAGTGTCATACCTTAGTGAGCTGTAACTCACAAGGGGTGGGGGGAGACATTTTTGTAACCACTAAAATGTGTAAGGCTAGCCTCAGCCCTATATATTGCTGTTTTCCACAATGGTTGTTTCCTGGAAAATCCATCTCTTTCACCACAGGGTGCCAGGGGCATTGAAAATTAGTCAGTTTGCTCTACTGGCCTTGTTAACACTTGTGGCAGGACATTAATACAGGATAATAGTAATCACATTGGTGTTAAGTATCTGCAGTGTTAGGGCAATAGCTTTGAATCTCAACCCACTACTTCTGATTAAGAGAGATACTGATGGTGGTACCAGGAAGATGGACTCCCTAGCCTTCTTGTCCAGACAGTATAAACACTCCAGAGTTAATGCTTCATTTATATGTGAATACAATCAAGATTGGTTTCTAATTATTTCTGGCACGTGCTCTTTGATGCTAGAACCTTTAAGTCACAGTGGTCAAAGGGTAATGCATCATAACAGGTTACAACATCCCCAAGGATTTCTTGATTGACATAAAAATGTTTTTTTCCCTCCAACTGATTGACATTATGGCAGGTGTGATGTGATGGCCAAGCTTTTAGCTGTCCATTAAAAGATATTAAATCGAGGGGATGTGGCTTCAATAATTAGCTTCCACATTTGGCAAATGAAACCAGCTGGACTGTGGTTAGAGCCTTGGGGGGCTAGGGTACCTCGGGGATGTTGAAATAATTTTTTAGTTGAGTCAGAACAAACTACTTGAAAAATTTATTTCCAAATTTCTGGAGTGAGTCTCTCTCTCTCTCTCTCTCTCTCTTTTGGTCCTAGAGGGACATAAATGGAAACCAAAGGTTTACAGTGAAGCAACAAGATAAACTCCAACTAGAAGTAGGAAATTTGACAATGAGAAGAGTTTGTCTTTGCAAAAACGTTGTGCAAATAGGTAGGGAAATGTGTTTATTTTCAAAAATTGGACCATATGTTTCAAACATCCATTGGAAAAAGGAGCAGATGTGTCTCGAGAACTACGACACACTGTAACCAAATGAGTATGTTTGGGAAGGGTTGCAGAAGGGCATCCCACTATGTTCTAAAATTTGGTGTGCCAGGAGGACAAGATTTCCTTGACCTTCTGTAATTAATCTCCCATAGTCCTGCTACTTGCGCCATAATGCTGCTTTGGTTTTACCAAAGGGTCCTCAAATGCATATTTACTCATTGGAGTGTTTGAATTTTTGAAGGCAAGAAATCCATAGATTTATATCTTGGTCTCCATTCAGGATTCCTGGGGAACAAAGACCTGGATTTTCCCCATGCCTGTGATACAGGAGTCAATAGGAGGAAGGATGTATTACTAGATAAAGATGATTCTAAAATCCTAGAAAGGTAAACCACCGTGTTGTTGCTTAAAAATAAAACCCAGGCAAACCTACTCAATGTGTTTGGTTGAGTTAACAGCTCTTCATCTTCTGGCCTTCAAGTTCACCACTCAACTAAACCAAACAAAAATTCAGTGTCTGCTATGCAGACTGATGCCAGAATCCAAAGAAAATCGGCTTTTTGAGGAGCTCACTTTGTAATGAGGGAATAGGATATAATACATATGCCAAATAACAAATCCGTAGTGCTAAGTAAAGCACTTGGAAACTGCCCTCACCAAATAGTGCAGAAGTACAAAAAACCAATTCATTTGCCTGGGAAGGGAGAAATGATGTAGAGTGTCAACAAAGGCTTAAACAGAAGAGTTGATATTTAAGCTGAGCTTGAGAAATGAGTACTGTGGTGGAAGACAGAGTGGCTCGGGTGGGAAAGGGGCTTTCCGGGGCAGCAGTGTGCTTAAGGGAGGGTGTCACATGATCTCCACCCATCTTCACATGATCTTCACCCATGATCTCACATGAACTCCCAGCAAGGCAGAGCAGCAAGGCCTTCCAGGGGATATTTATTTACTCAGGAATTGTTTGTTGAGGATCTTCTCTATTCCAAGGACTGGACTATGTAATAAACATCATGATGATGTGGATAGGATATTAAGGTTAGCCTTTTTTTTTCTTTATTCTTCCTTTTTCACCTGCTGTGAATGCAACACTATTATAGAAACTCACTACTATATAATTTATTATATATCACATATATTATCCAATCATATTAAATATATTATACATAATATAGACACTATTATATATAATATATAAGAAAGTAACTTATAAGAAAATAAGTTAAAGAAATCTGTATTCACAGTAATTTTCGTTTCTGTTGTCAGGTGGAAGAGGTGGGGAAAGGAAAGGATTGAGGTCTCTTGAAAGCAATTATATATATATGCTATACATGCATTATATCATATACATAATATGTATACTATATATTCACATAACATGACTTATGTATATAATATAGTATATATAATTATGCTTATATAATATATATTTGTGTAATTATGTAATTATATTTACACAATTTTATATATACCCAAACCCTAATTTTTTAATAGTAATAAAGTTTTTGTGCCATGTCACAGTTGGCCATCCCCCCAAGCTTACTTTTATAAGATCACTGCTAAGCATTGATTTGAGATCAGAGGAGAGAGGGAAGGTCAGAGGAGAGAGGAGCAGTAGAGAGGAGGAAAGACGGATGTGAAGGCCTTTCAATGCTATTACCTGTTGGAAATAATGCAGCATCATAAATACTTAAGCTTGAGGTGACATAATCAAGTAAGTCAACTAAGTCAAGTAACTTACCACTAAGTATTAGAAATAGAATATTGTCAGAAGATGGCCTAAAGCAGGAAGGTAGGGGGCTGATTCAGAGCATAAAATGTGAGGTATGATATTTTGAGGACCCCAGCTATACCAGTGGCTGTGAGAATTGATAAGAGGGTCAAAATGGAGGAATACTCATGGACTGGGAGCTGGTTAAAAGTGCCAGGTGTTAGCACAGAAGAAAGACACTGAGATTTGTGTGAAGGTTTTCCTCTTAAGCACGGTTGTGAATGTTGTGCTATTTCTGACTTAGGACATCCAAGAAGAAAGAGAAATGGGAGGAGGTAACACCATGTACAGTTCTGGGCAAGAGGAGTGTGAAATGTCTGTGGCTGTCCAGGAGGAACCACTAAATTTTAAAACAAAGGTAGGAAAAATAATAAAATAAAATAAAATAAAATAAAATAAAATAAAATAAAATAAAATAAAATAAAATAAAATAAAATAAAATAAATAAAACAAAGGTAGGGAAAAGGTGGGAGGAGAAAAGCCATGGAGGAAAAAACACACAGTCAGAAAGCCAGGAGGAGCTAAGGGAAGAGAACCCATATTCATCTAGTATGTTTCAAATCAGACACCACTAGGACCTTAACCTGTGTGATGGAATGTAGTCCTCACATAAGCCTAAAAATAATCTTATCCCACTTTATATAGGCAGTTAAGACGTTTTGAAATATGAACTGACGTTTTTCCTGCAGTCTCTTTGTACCTATCAGTCTTTTCCCATGTGGCAAGTTAATTAATCCATAGGATGAATATTACAAAAGAAAGTAGGAGAAAAGGCCTTTTGATTTTAAAGAGCCTAGGGCTTTAATTTTCAAAAGTAAATACCTTTAAAAGAGAATTTGAAAACCAAGAGAGTTGTGTCTCAGATTTATCGTTAGAGCCCTGGGAAGCAGAAAGGGCGGGCGCAGGGGCTATCCAGCAGGATGGGCCACAGCAGACTCACAGAGTTCCTCCTGTCTCAGCAAGAAGCAAGAGCAGGGGAAGGATGCAAGTTGAGAGTGGCAGGAAAGTGGGGAAAGGCCTTAAGGAGCCCCAAATGTCTTCCAGACCAATAGAGATGGGGAGCAGCAGACTGACCCCTGTATACTCACAAAGGGCATGAAACTAGCTCAGGTAGGGGTGAGCCTGATGAGGCTTTGGGTTCAGGAACAAGCTCTGGCACAGGGCAACCTGCATGGACAGACAGAAAGGACCAGGTGGGAATGGGCATCTCACAGGTGTCGGTGTAGGTGGGTCCTGACTAATCCAGGATCAGAAATCCTCAACCCAAATCTTAGAACTGTATTGAGTCCTTGAGACAAAGCAAGAATTTAGGGAAAAGAAAAAGGAAACCCTTGAAATGATGGAAATTGCCTCTTTGCCCCTAGCTAAATGGCAAGATCTAAACATTGGAGAAAAGTAAAGGAAATTCTGTTGCTTGCACTGCTGAATTTGTGGTCCAGCATTCATAACTATAGTAATCAGTAAAATTGTATTCAGGAAAACGGTTGAGGTGACCTCCAAAGGCCATGCGGGTAGACAATGATGGAGCTTGTATATATATAAGCTTGGGTTTGCAGCTCCAAGATCCTTGCTCCTGCTACAATTCCATTGTAATGCGTATTCCCATTTTCAAGAGTCAAGATCATAATGATCAGCCATGTCAGGTTTTGAGGTCTGGGCAGGAGGAGGTCCCTAACCTTTCATGCTTTTGTTTCTCTGTAGTGGTGAGGGCAGATGATGGACTAAGTCAGCTGAAGACCAGACTCGGATCTTCATCTGTAAACCTCCCATTGACCCATCTACTTCAAGAAGCCAGCAATGAAGCCACTATTTCCTCTGACACATGAAGGTAGGAGTCGGAGTTGGGAAAGAACATAACTTTAGGAGGGAAAAGGTCAGTTAATTTTAGAGTTGTTTTTGTTGTTGTTGCCAAGTACAGGAGGTCTGTTGAAGTGGGGAAAGAAAAGCGTTGAGATCCTGTAAGGCAGTAATGGCATGAAAATGTACTATATGCCAGGGAGTGTCTATTAGTGCTCTTGAAGGCGTGACCCATGGGCTAATATCATGAATGATATTCAACTGGAAGCTTGCTAGAACTGGTAGTTCTTAAGCTTTCCCCTCCCCATATCAACTAAGTCAGAATCTCCAGAGATGGGGCCTGGAGAATGTGTTTTGTAAGCCCCTCCACTGGCTATCACGTACACTGAACTTCGTGAAGGGCTGCTATAGAAATATGGAAAGCAATGACCTGAGATGAGGAAATGGGTGATGGAGAAATATAGGCTCAAGTGAGACTGGAAATCCTAAGTATGTAAACGATCCCATCGCCATGGTTATCAGATTCTCAACGTGTGCTCTTGGCTGCTAGCTTGGAAATAGATTCCAAGAGAAAGGACCGGTGTGTTTACCCAGAATACATGAAAATTGCAGGTTACTTGAGCAAAAAGGTCAAGGAGAAGATGGAACTGAGGAGTCAAAGAGACTGTAGTTGATCTGATTAAACCATATTAACCACACAGGTAGAGTGGAAATAATCCCAGGATGAAGACAACCGGTGGGGAGCCTTATCTGAGGATGCCATGATGTCTAAATAGTTACTTTCGTGCAGGGCGTGCCAGGAGAGGTAGAAGGAGGTGGCCAGATAAAGGTGTGGTGGTACAAGGAGGTGGCTGACATGGAATGGAAATAAAAGACAATGAAGCTTTTTCATCTGATTGATCCCATGCCCTTTCTGATATCCCAAGCAGGCCCGTCATCAGCAATGTGGGGACAAATTACTTGGGGGAAAAAAAAACAGAAAAATAATTCCCTTTCTATAGCCTCTTGACTGGTTTTATGTCCCATCTCCCCTTGCCTTCCTGGGATTCCAGTGTTTTCGAAGGGTGAATAAATCTGCAATCCGGCTCCATCTTCCCCACCTGGGAATTAAAATGCAGCATCAGGATGTGTGCACACACAAGCCTTGCGGCTCCACGAGAGCTATTTTTTCTTTGGCCTATCTAGAGAAATCACTTGACTTCTGTGTATTGCGTGAGACCACTGTCATTAACAACAGTGGTGTCATTTTGATGTGCTCTGTGAGGCAGTGGGTGCTTTGAAGTTGAAAGATAGAACAGACATGGATAAATTGTACTCTGAGCAGCCTGCTCTTGCACCATTATTGCCAGCAATTATTTCACCGAGTGACACATCTGATAAAAAGTCAGCCACCTTCCTCCAGGAAGCATCTCAGTAGCTACAACTAGGGACTTCATTCTTTCATTCATTCTTTCTCTCTTTCTTTCTTTTAACGTACTGAAGCTTGTTAATTTGCTGGCTGGAGCCTTCTGCTGCTTTTCGTCCTCCTCTGTTGGCGGTGTCTCCATTTCTGAGAGTGGGGGTTGAGGTTTTCGATGCTGGCTTCGTGGGAGCTAGCGCAGGTTAGAGCCTGTTTCCTGGGATGGGCAAGATAGTGGCCTTTTGAGGGATCCTCTCTGGGTTTCCTTTTTGCCCAATTCCTTCTCGGCCTGTCATTACTTTTGACAGTTTTCCTTTCCCACTTTTAGAAATGCAGATGTGACTTCTTAGAAATTGAACAGCTGTGTCTAAAGAAGACCTAGCACTTGATGGGTAGTTATTTTGATCACTTACAGCGACTATGTGCAAGGCAGCGTCTTAGCACAGCTCCCAGTATTAACTCTCTCAGTCTTCGTTATAAGAAAGATCAGCATCCCCATTTATTTTCCAACAGGGAAACTGAGGATTGGGGATGAAACGGAGGCCCCACAGCTATTAGTCAGCAGAGGAAGACCCAAACCCAGGCATTCCAGCTGCAGAGATTCCCCCAAGTGCCTTATTGGCTCTGCGCCGTGCTCTGTGGAAGATGCGCCTGGCATTGGGATTTGGGTAGAGGATGTGGCATAAAGTCATGAGTTACAGGGGATGGAGTTGGGATTTCTGAGGGTTTCCCTGGGACTTGTCCCTCAGTGCATGTTCCAGAAGGAGAGTTGTTTCAAGTGGCTAACTCAAGGGTCTTGACTGCTTGAATGGTGACTTGTATTCACACAGGATCCACTGTGTTAGTAGTCACTACAGCCAAGACTGGGACAACCAGCTTCTGGTTAGAAACGTGCATGTGGGAAGGACTAGATGCACCCACTGATGGGGGGGGGGCAGGTCCAGGGGCAGTGACAGAGTAGTGGCCACGCAGGTGAGTCTATGCAACTAGGAGGTGCTCAGCAACATGAAGAATGTGGGCTGAGGCTTGGCTGGTCATATTGGGCCTAAGAAGATGGTTGCTGGCAGACATTCTCTGCAGTTGGCTGCCTAATGATTGGTCCTGTAGCCCTGACTCTAGTCTGGCTCAGTCTGAAGGGAAGAGTTTTCTAGAATCCCGACATCTCTGTTTTCAAATTTGACGTCAAAGGAACTTGTAGTAGTCTATATCTGTGTGTGTTTCTTTTTCTTTTTGTCCCCCTGCAAAACTTATTATTTAGGAAGACTTCCTGCCTTAAGCAAGGATATCAGAACCTGCAAGTTTTGCCACTGCCTGATTCCCTGGTGTGACTTACAGACTATGTGGTTTAATCAGACGGTGTGGTTGATAGCAGTAACTACGGCTGTTATCTAGAATTGAAGAAGTGCATTTTTAAACAGCTTTGCACAATAAATATGGTAGAAACTGGTACCTCTTCATCTCCTTCTTTGCTTTCCCCATTCCTACTTCAAGTAGGGAATCGGGTTTTGGTAAAACTGGTGAAAGGGGTACATTACCATCCTAAGATGTTTTAATTCTGGTGAAAATACAATAAGGCAACGGTTTACCTGTCTTGTAGGGCTCCGAATGTCAGCCAGTTGCTGTGATGTGTGCCGTGATTTCCACTAATTTCTACTATGGCTAGAAAAAAGAACAATCTAAAGAGTTGACCTTTCAAAAGCGTTATTGAGAAACCAAAGCAAAAAAAAAAAAAGGTCACTGTGTCACAGGAAGATGGCAAATGTAATTCCAAGCTGCATCCTGAAACCAAAACAGAGACAATCAAGACATGTGATACCCCAAGAAGTGAGCAGACCAGGAAGAGTAGAAGAATGTATTATACCTGAAGTGCAAGGAAAGTCAGTTTTAACACCAGCTTTGGGATCTTGAGGCAAAGGAGGGAGTGAAAATAAATAGCTGTTGGGTAAACAAAAATAGTAGACTCAATGTCTACCATTGAGTGTTTTGGGACCATCTAAATTCATCCTTTCTTCTGTGGAACAGTCTTGATTTTTTTTTTTACACTTTTGGGCTCTGTTTTCCAAGGAGGTGTAATATCCACCCCCAGATTCAGGGGTAGACACTTGATCCAAACCAGGAAACAGAATATGTATTCTCAGGCATTTCCTGAAACAGTCACGAATGGGAGGTTGCACAGCTGCCCAGTTATAAGCCTGGGGCTGCTGTTGGCCATCTTTTCCACCACAGTGAGAGAGTTTGCCTGAAAATGAAGTCAACACAGAGGAAAGCAGAGTCTAGGGACACAGAGACAAAATCCTTATGATATCATGTTAGCACCTGGATCCTGCTGTACCTGAAGCCATCACCCTGGATTCTCAGACTTATAAACCAATATTTCACTCCTTTTGCTTAAAGGAGTTTTAGTTATAATTCTTCCCTCTGCAATTCATATAAATTTGCATTTACTCCCTTGATACCATAAGAAGTTTCATAACTAAAAGTGATTTTTTTTTTGTTTCTGAACCAGAATCACCCAGACTTACCAGGAAGCAAATGTTTAAAGTTCCAGGGACCAGCAAACTTTCTTTGAAAGTGCTGGATAGTAAATATTTTAAGTTTTGTGGGCCAAGAGACTAGGCTGAGGATATATGGAGACTTATGTAGCCATTTAAAATGTAACAACTTATAAAATGTAAAAACCATTCTTAGCTTGATGGCAGAAAGAAAAAAAGAAAGGGTGGGGGAAAAGAAGAAAGAAAGAGAAAGAAAGAAAGAAAGAAAGAAAGAAAGAAAGAAAGAAAGAAAGAAAGAAAGAAAGAAAGAAAGAAAGGAAGAAGAAAGAAAGAGAAAAGGAAAGAAGAAAGAAAGAAAGAGAAAGAAAGAAAGAAAGAAAGAAAGAAAGAAAGAAAGAAAGAAAGAAGAGACGGAATGAAAAAAAAAGAAAAAAGTCAGCTCCCCGAGTTAGCCTGAAGGCCCAGTAACAACAACAAAAATGACACATCTTACTTTGAACATTCTTTCTGTTTCTGTCTCTTAGAAGAAAGAGGTAATTTTATTTTCATCCTGTAAGACTCAGCACAAATATCCTCACCATGGAGCTACCTGTAACTTCCCAGGCTGGGTCTTTGCTCCCTCTTTTGTGCTCAGACTCCGCCATGCTCGTAACCTTTATCTTATTCCTTCATACATTTTGACATTTAAAAATTCAGACATTACAAAATGATAGAAAAATATCAAAATGAGCACTTGTGTAAAACCAAGCGTGTCAGTTGGAGTTGATGTATTACTAATATATCCGATGCCCATTTTAGACCCTTCCTCAAACCCATTACTGCTCTCCTCTGCAGGTACCTACAGCCTAGAGTTTGGCACCTGTCATTCTTTTGAATTTCATTATAATTTTACACTATCTGCAATTATTCTTATACATATGTGAGTATAACATTGTTAAATATGTTTAAAACTTTATGTAAAATATATGGGTTCTTCTAAAATTGGCTTATTTTCCCTTTCCTTTTTTCCACCTCAGGATTGTGTCTGTGAGTCATCAAAGTTGATTTATGTAGCTCTAGTTCATTAACTTTTACTGCTCTATTGAAATACATTTGATGAATATACCACAATCTGTCTATTTTCCTGTTGATGGACAGCTAGGTTGCTTCCAAATTTTTTCACATGCAAAAATGTGCTGCTCTGAAAACATTTTCCTACATCCTTTTGTACATCTGTGAGGGTATCTATATAGTGTGTATATGTGTGTGTACATATATGTACATATACACACACACATATATGCAGGAGAGGAAATTGGTTGCTTGTAGGTTATCCACATCTTCAAATATTCTAGATTACTGTATTGCTCCCTAACGTATACAATTTCCCCTCCTACTAGCAGTCTGTAAGAGTGCTATTCCTTATGAAAATTTGGTGTTGTCAAAAAATTTTATTTTTTAATGGAGAATTGCAAACACATAAGTTGACAAAACAGTATAATAGACCCTATGTGTCCATCATTCAGTTCCTAGAGTTATCATCTCACATCTAATATCGCTTCATTTGTTCTTTTATCCACCATATATCTCTATCATCTATCATTTTAAAGCAAACCTCAAGCATAAGTATCACCACCATTTAATCTTTATTACATTAGAATTGTAAGAAGTATTTTAAAGAATAACGACAGTAGCATTACCACAGCTTAAAAAATACTTTCTTAATAGTACATTTCCAACAGTGCCATGAGGATAGCACAGGATTTTTTAATTGTTTTAACCACTATCAGATCAAATCAGCATATCGCCATTGGTTGATACATCTCTTACATCTTTTTTAGCTAGAGATTCCCTTTCCATTTTTTTTTGTTTCCCCTTCTGTGTTTGTTTTATTAAGAAAGTAGGTGGTTTTTCCTGTAGAATTTCCCATAGGCTAAATTTTGCTGATTGCCCCTTCATGATGTCTTGTGACACATTCCTGTAAATTGCTAGCTCATTCTATAGTCTAAAGGATTGGTGTTGTGTTTTTCCATCACAATGTCTGGTTGTCTCACTTTTTTTATTTTAGTAGTTGATGTTGAATCTCTAGATTCATTGATTCATTTGGTGTTGCAAAATACTGCATTCTGATTCTCTCATCCCTCCTTAATTGACTAGCTGGAATACTTTAAAATATCCCTTCCTCTACTATTAACTTATTTAGTGATAGGGTTTGCATAGTAAAGATGAGATAAAGAGAACTCATTGCACCATTTACCAGTTCTTGAAAAATGACATGGTTTACAGCCATCCTTCAACGACAACTTGTAAATTTATTTTTTGTATTATCTTTTATGTATAATGATAAAAAATGTATAAAAGCTCATGAATTCAACTATATTTGATGGATTTCAATGCATTCTACTTCTTGTTCTTTATAATGCTCCAAGATTTCTCAATTTTGGGTGATGGGACCTTCTTGAATTGGATCCTCAGTGCCTTTGACAGTTTTGATATCTTCCTTGATACCTACTGTGACATGATATTCCATGTATTACCTTGTATTTATCTTTGTCCCACCTGGAATCATCCATGTCCCCCAAGGTGTTCTGGCTTCTTTTAGTGGAAAGTGGTATTTGGAATCCAAAATCTGGGCATTGAAAATTAAGATATTTTAATTCTTATTAATCTGATGAGTATATAATGGTGTGAATGTATAAAACCTCACTGTGGTTTTAATTGGCACTACCCAAATGATTATTTAGGTTAAGTGTTTCTATGAGTATTTTTACCACTTACATTTCTTCTTCCACAAATTGTCGATTCATATCGATTGTTCTTTTTGTTTCATCAGACTATAGTCTTTCTTATTCATTTTGGGAAGTTCTTTATATATTCTATATACCTGTCCTTTGCTGGCTATATTTGCTTCAAAAAAACTTCTCCCGGGGTACCTTGGTGGCTCAGATGGTTAAGTGTCTGCCTTCGGTTCATTTCATGATCCTGGAATCCCAGGATCAAGCCCCTTTCCTGCTCCGCAGGAAGTCTGCTTCTCCCTCTGCCCCTCATCCTACTCATGGTCTCTCACTCTCTCTCTATCTCAAATAAATAAATAAAATCTTAAAAAAAAAAAAAACGTGTCCCAACATGTACCTTATCTTTCTTTCTTTTTTTTTTTTGTACCTTATCTTTCTATTGTTGCTATACTCTCTTTAGTTAAGAGAGTTTCTTAATTTTAATGCAGTTAAATATATTTTTTGTTTCTCTTATGGTTTATACTTTTTTGTATCTTGAAGAAGTCCTTCCCAAAAAAGTCCTAAGTGGAGGTCTGAGAAGACTTGAAGACCCTCTCCTGAATGAAATAACTATAACTGGTAAAAATTATGAAAATAACAATGATTTAAAGTTTTCAGTTCCTAGTAAAGAAAGAAATATTTATTTCAGAAAGTCTACAAAGTATTGATAAGAAAAGTAGGAATCTGTGGTACCAGAGGCATGGTTTTCTCTTCCTTATATCCTTTCTGAGCTTGACATGACGAAGCACTACTCTAGTTGGGTTTGATCAAGAAGATAAGGGTCACTGTCCCACCAGTTCTCAGTGAAGGGATACTGTGTTTCTGCAACAAGAGCAAGCCACCAGGGTTTGTTCTCCCCTTTCCACCTCCATGTAGCAGAGAAAAATTTCCAGGTGAGTGTGACCAAGAGGTAAGGGCTCCCTTCCTTTAACCAGGCCCAAGTTGCAGGGCAGAGGGTTTAGGTCAAGAGTACTAATTGCTCTGATCACCCTTGCCTAAGCATGATTGTAAAGCAAAAGTTCCATGCTTGAGGAAGCAAGAAATGCCAGGGGCAACTGCTTCCACCCAACACCATGCTCATGAGGCAGAAGTGTCACTCAAGAGAGGCATAGCCACTGTCTCCATCCATACCCTCACAACAGTGGCTTTGGAATTTTGCTCAGTTGAAGAAGCAGATTGTAAGAACAAAGAACTACCTCCAAAGCTCTCCCCAAGGGAACTTACTTTATTTGGAACAGAATGTGGGAAAGTTCAAGACTAGAGTACTCTTGATGATAAGCAATTAAGAGAGGGCTGGTGGCTCCATGAGAGCATCACCTAAACTGTAGGCCAGCTTGTTCACTAGAAAAAAACAGGGAAAGAGATAGCTAAGTAGAGCCACCCTAGGGTTAAAACAAACCTCAACAACTTGCTTTCGAAAACCACTCTTATCAAAGGCTTTTATTTAATTAGATCAAACAATGGGGCAATTTAAACTCTAGGGTATATTAAAAAAAAAAAAAACAACAATAGAGCAATTAGTGTGCAATTCATGAAACCTAAACAGCTGGGTGTGATACCAAGAGAGACAGCTTAACAGAGAAACTGAGAAAGAGGCAGCCATAAAGCCCTGCTAAAATTGCCACAATCCCAGGGTGACATCAGCATGCATTAGGTTGAGTCCCCTGATGAGCAATATCCAAAGCTTCACACTTCAGGGAGCACTAAGGTCTACCAAAATAGTCTCTGCAAGTAGGTAAATGAATTAATGATCAAACAAAATTATCTAAGAAGGGACTGTATTCATAAGCCTCAAACTCTAAACACTCTATCAATAAATACATTTGTTTTTCTTTCTTTTGGCTTCTTTCTAAGATATAAAATTATATAAAGTAATAATTATAGCAAGATATTGTTGGGAGGAAGAATTGGCACTCAGAGTTGCTACAATTTATTATCTAAAATGTCCAGTTTTCAACAAAAAGTATGAGGCATAAAAAGGAAGAAGAATGTGTGAACCATACAACAGAAACACCTGTGAGAGAGGGCCAAGATGTTGGACTTAGCAGACCAAGACTTCAAAGCAGTTATTAAAAATTCGTAAAGGGGGGCACCTGGGTGGCTCAGTACTTAAGTGTCTGCCTTTTGCTCAGCTTGTGATCTCAGGGTCCTGGGATGGAGCCTCACATGGGGCTCCCTGCTCAGCAGGGAGTCTGTTTCTCCCTCTTCTCCCTGTTCTCTCTCTCTCTCTCTCTCTCTTTCTCTTTCTCTCATGCATGTGAATGCACACACTCTCTCTCTCTCAAATAAATAAATAAAATCTTTTAAAATTTTTCAAAAAAGGGTATCTGGGTGGCTGTTAGTTAAGTGGCTGACTCTTGATTTTGGCTCAGGTAATGATCTCGGGTCCTGAGATGGAACCCTGCATCGGCCTCCATGTGGAGCCTGCTTTGGGATCCTCTCTCTTCCCTCCCCTCTACCCGATTTGTGCACTCTTTCTCTCTCTCTAAAAATTAATAAGTAAGTCTTAAAAAAAATTCAAAGAACTGAAAGAAACCATGCTTCCGGAAGTAAGGGAAGGTATGATGACAATATCTTGACAAATAGAGAATATTAATAAATATAAATAAGTTATGTGTAAAAAAAAGGAGTGAACCATATGGAAATTCTGGAGTGGATAAGTACAATGACATAAATGAAATATTTACCAGAAGGACCCAAGAGTGTATTTGAATGGGGAGAATAGATATCAGGCCTGACAATTGTTAGAGACTTTGCAATACAAAGAAGAGAGAAAAATGAATAAAGAAAAATGAAGAGCATCTCAGAGAAATGTGGGACACCAGCAAGCTCACCAACATACATCGAATAAAACTACTGGACAGAGGAGAGAGAAGGAATGAGCCGAAAATACATCCAAATAAATAATGGTTGAAAACCTACCAGGGAAGTAAAGCATTCCAACTCTACCCAGCTCCTGTGAAAGTCCCATTAGCAATGTTTTCACTCATGTTTAACAAATATGTTCAGCTCATTTTATGTTTATTGATCTATTTCAGCTTCTTCCTACCACCTTAATTGTGCTGCTTTTAAAAAAATTTTCTTTTAAATGTTTCTTTTAAAAAATGTTTCTTTTAAAAATTTTTTCTGGCTGATTTCAGATTGATTCTTTTGTTGTTGCATTTTCTTCTCTACTCACTTCTCTACTCACTTCTATACACTGTTTCTTCTGTTAAATGGTTACTCCTAAATTTTACCATTGCATACTAAGCTTAATAATGTCTAAGAACAGGAAATAATTCTGCCCTTCTTCTGAACAGTTTGAATATTTTAACTGTAATCACCACTCTGTATCTATTCCTCTTACATTGTTAACCTATTTTTTCTTAGTTTCTATTGATTCCTTTTTTCTTTTTTCTTTTTTTTTTTTTTACAATAATTCCTTCCTTAAATTTACTCCTTTAGGGCAGCCCGGATGGCTCAGTGGTTTAGCGCTGCCTTCAACCCAAGCGTGATCCTGGAGTCCTGGAATCGAGTCCCACGTGGTGGGCTCCCTGCATGGAGCCTGCTTCTCCCTCTGCCTGTGTCTCTGCCTCTCTCTCTCTCTCTGTGTGTCTCTCATGAATAAATAAATGAAAAATCTTTTTTAAAAATTTGCTCCTTTAGATTTATTTGCAACTGTATTTGTTTTCTGTATTTTACAATTTCCTTTTGGGATTATTATTCTCATTCTAGACCAAAAGTGGGTTCTTTGGAAAAAATTAATAAACTAATAACACTAACCATAAAAAATAAAAAAGTCACAAATTACCAATAACAAAATTAAAAAGGCATCTCTTTAGATTTTCCTGATATTAAAAAGAAAATAAGAGGATATGAATACATGTATCCTAAAAATCTTGAAATTTTACTTGAAAGATTCCACTTATTGTGACATTTCAGAACACCAAAGACAAAGATAATATCTTGTTAGTATCCAGAAATAAAAGACAGATTACCTAAGAAGGAAACAATTAGATTAGTAAATCTGTCTAAACTAGACTAGAATTATATTCCTTACTAAATTATCATTGAAATTATCAGTGAAAAATAAAGATCCTTTCAGACAAAGAAAAACTAAAAGAGTTCATCACCAATAGACTCTTCCTAATGGAAGTTTAAAAGGTGTTTATGTGAGGCTTAAAAACAAGACACCAATGACCAATTAGAAGGATTAAAAAAAGAGGTACTTACTATTAGCAATACTGTGTTAGACTCTTAGAAATCTGTTAAGAAGATAGATCTCATATTAAGTGTTTTTATTGCAATAAAATATAAGTACGTATGTAAGAAGGAGTAAGAAGAAAAAGTAATAGAAGAAAATATACCAGACATGAAAAGTAGTTCGCTGATTGGGAAAGGTATTTTAACTGACACAGTATTTAAAAGGCATTCCTATAAATAACTAAATCACTTAAAAACACTCATATCAAAGAGAAAATATCATGTATAACATCATAAATCTATTTGTCAAAAGACAAAGATGGTATATTTAATTCTGATCATCACTAACTGGTATATTGTTCCAAGAAGTCCATGGATGAAGTGCGACTGTTTAGCCATGAAACTCTAAGTCAAACACATAACTATCAGCCCTTTTCTGGTTATCATTCTGAGTGTGGCCATGGGATCCCATCCTGGCCGGTGGGATCTGAAGGGCAGTGTCCAGGGTGCCTCTAGAAAAGATTTCCTCTATTATAGGATGAGTCCCATCAGACTGAGAGCACAGTGGCCTTCAGTACGCTGAGGCAGTAGGGCACAAAAGGGAAAACACCCAGAGTCTCAGTAAAATGACATCTACCAACCTGTGACCAAACTCTCCTCTGGACTGTGAATTTTATCAGATGGTAACCATGTAATGTCTTAGCCACCTTTAGTGGGGCACTCTGTTACTTACAGTCAAGAGTACCCTGGTTAATGTAACATCCCAATTGAAAAAGATATGGAAAACCAGGGACTCAGTGATGGGTGATAGGATATGATTTAAGGCATCCTCTTTAGGGAATAATTTGGCAATATCAAATGCAGTTAAAATATTTTCAGAAATGACAGAGCAATTCCAGTTCTAGGAATTTATCCCACTGTTATATCTGTGCACAAAGATATGTACACAGATTGTTCACAGAGGCGGCGGGCGGGGGGGTAGTGGAAATAAAAGACATTGGAAACAACCTAAATGCTCGTGGGTAGGAGAAAGTTTATATAAATTACTCCTTGTACAGACTACTGGATAGCCCAGGAAAGACTGATGGACAGATAAAAAACAACCTATATGTTATATTCCTTTTAAAAAGCTACACAGAAGGTATATAAAGTATATGTATAAAGCATGCTATGTTCGGAATATGCTCATACATGTGTGAACTATTTCTAGAAGGATAAAGAAGAAACTATTAAATATGATTGTCTGCAAGGAGGAGCTGGGTCACTAGATAGACCAGGTGAGAGGACTATTTGCACTGTTTACCTATCTCTTATCTTTAAAATGTGTGTGACAAGTATGCATGTTCTAGTATAATTGAGTTACTTCTCATTTTCATTAATTAATGGATAAAAGAGGCCTGAAAAGCATTATCTTTTCTTGGGAAGATGCCTGGATTAAAGAAGACTGTGCAACAGTAAAAGCCCATGATCCAGACTGGTGCTGCCCAGTTGAGGACTATGAAGAAGGGCAGCCTTGGAGCTGGACTTGAGGAGCCTGGTCCTGCAGCTCTTCCTGCTAGTGTGCAGAGGGCACTGTGCTGGTGCTGGACAAGCAAGGTGGGAGAAAACGCATGCTTGCTAGCTGGGCAGGTCGAGAGCTCAACACTTGTGACAAACTCAGAGCAGCAGAGAAAATGTCCGAGTCTCACGCTTGCCCGCTGTACACAGGACACTTAGAAATGAGGAACAGTGAGATGCAGAGCCCTAGAAAGACATTCCTTTTTTTAAAATTTTTATTTATTTATGATAGTCACACAGAGAATGAGAGAGGCAGAGACACAGGCAGAGGGAGAAGCAGGCTCCATGCACTGGGAGCCTGATGTGGGACTCGATCCCAGGTCTCCAGGATCACGCCCTGGGCCAAAGGCAGGCGCCAAACCTCTGTGCCACCCAGGGATCCCAAGAAAGACATTCCTATAAATAACTAAATCACTTAAAAACACTCATATCAAAGAGCAGAATGAGCAGAACTTCATTCCCATTCTGGTACAGTGACTTACATCCTTTGTGACCTTAGGTCCTTCATTATTTATTTTTTCCTAGAAAGAAGGATCCTAAGGATCATTTTTCTGATGATAATTATGCATGCCTAACCTACATAAACCTAAACAAAACAGGCATGTAAAGTGAAAGCAAAAGTTTCTCATACATCTTGTAATATTTCCCCTCCACTCCCGCCCTACCTTGACAATTACTGTTTTTGTTTGACAAATTTTAATGAATCTAAGCATGCCTATTCATTTAACAGAAATAGGATCCTAATATACATTGTATTTTTTCTCTGTGTGCTATATAGGCTAGGAGTCAGCAAACTTTTTCTGTAAAAGGTAAGATCATAAATATTTTAGGCTTTCTATACTATCCAGTCTCTTGTCATTACTCACCACAGCTGTTTCAGCAGGAAATCAGCTAAAGATAATATGTAATGAATGGACATAGTTGTGTTTCAATAAAACTTTATTTACAGTATAGGCAGTAGGTTGCATGTGGGCTCAGAGACGAATTTGCCAACCCCAATATACCTATATAAATCTACCTCGTCCTTCTTCTTGGATGCCTAGTACTCCACCGAATGGATGAATAAATTCCCTTAACGCATCCCTCATTGATAGACACTTACAGGCGTTTCTGTTAGGAGGCCCCGTAATCAAGCACGACTCATCCACTTGCTGGGTTAACTGATCCTCTCTCTCCGTCGCTCTGGGAACACGCTCACTGCTTCCTGTGGTGCACTGACATCTATGCCTGCTCCTTACTCTGCTGGTCTCCTTGTGCTTCCACCAGCCTAGTGACCAGCAGTCCCAAGCTGGTTTAAATGTCTGTACTTGTCCCCGCAGTAGGCAATTTAAGTAAATAGTACGCTAACCAAAGAAACAAGGACTTAAGACCTTGTCGCTGCTATAGAGTTGGTTATTTTTGAAAGACCGGATTACAGTAAATAGCTCTTAAGAAAATCTGTCAAATTAAGTAAGGGTGAAATAACTGGAATATATAGAAAACCAAGGAGCATGAGGTGGGCAGGGTACAAAAGGCCCACGTCAGCAGTTTGCAAAGGGCAGGCCATGCCGCCAGGGTGGGTGTGGGCACAGACACTGCCCTGCTTCCTCTGTCATGGGCAGACGCTGGACCGGGCAGGGAAACTGCCTTCAGTGCAACGACACCCCCCACTCCCACCTTGCCCAGACATCTTTTCCAGGTCTTGGGGGACCTATTATCTCTGATTTTTAGCTTACGTTTCAGACTCTCTGACTGTGAAAGGTTAGTAAGCATGAGATCCTGTTTCTTCTCTCAAAGGCCCGGTCCATTAACATTTAAAATAGTGCCTATGCTTGTATTTACATTTTGATATCGTTCATGCTTTATTTCTTTTGCCCACTGTCTGTTCTGTTCCCCCCAGTTTTTCTCCCAGCCAGAATCTATCTTATCTGACATTGCAAAGCAGTTAACATTGATTCTGGTGAATGGTCTACTTTGATTTTTGCTACAGGGAGATTTTAGCACAAATTCACATATATTGTTTTTGCAACAAATAGAAAAATATGTTTCACGTTCATTGTGCTGCGTGTGCCGAGCCCGCTATTTTGTAACTCACTGTCTCATCGCTTTTATTTGCTTTCTCTGTCACTGTCGATCTTTTCCTAATACTTCATCTTTTATGCAGACTCCTTCCTTGGAGCCGAATTTGGCAGTGGAGTTTGCCTAACTAATGGGGACCATATGCTCTGCAATTACACTCTTCCCAACAACATTCAGATTTGTTAGCAAATATTGGAGAAGGCAAGTCTAGAAACCGAAGCGCAAAGACTGGCAGGAATTGGCACATGCTAATAGGTAAACCTGCTCTTCCTGACCCCATGAATGAGTTCTGGTTTAGGTTGGTGTTGGCTTAGGTGGAACAGGAATTTGGTTTTGAAAGTAGCAATCCACTGGTAGATTGTTTTTCAAATGGCTGAGTGCCTCTTATGTGTTCCCAATGGCATATCGTGCTTACCCCTCTTGATCAATTTTTAATACAGGATTATTGCCTATTTATCTGTTGATTCCACACCTTCCCAGACTGGAGACCAGGATCATGGTGTTACTCACTGTTGTATCCCCAGCTCCCAGTAGAGGAATGTGAACATACTAGTACATACTGGTAGATATTTGACTGATGAACAATGAAATAATCCCTAGAATACATTAAGTGCCGATACGTGATATACATAAGTGGATATAATTTGGATGGCTCTTCAGCTCCTTCCCTTTCTCCAGTTAGATCAGCCTTAACCTTGGGAGTCCAGCCTCTCTCAATGAGTTCAAACTCACAGGATTCTGAAGAAGATTTAAATCATGGCCCTGAAACCACAGTGCTAATTTTTAAGAGGTCTCTTCTATCTTGAGACAAAGTTCCGTCTACTGCCCTATTGGGGGTGAGTGCGGGCAAGATGAGTCAAAACTTCAGGAGGTTGTCCTGGGCTTGGATCATCGAAATGCAGGAGGAATGAACATCACTTCACGGTGCAGATGTCAAAAGGTGTAGCCAGCTTGGGAGCAGGTGGCTGAGGAGAGAAGGATTCAGCTGTCGAAGGGCCAGTTTGAAGGCTGCCTAGGTCCTTAGGGGCTTGCATGCAGGAGACCTCTGCAGGAGCATGTGGTCCCTCTGGCCATGGTGTGGCCCTGAAGGGTTCCCGGGCCCCACAGCTAATGGCAGCAGCTCTCCCTCTCATCCACTGTCCATTGTAGACTTGAGCTAGTGCCCACTGACAGTCTCCTTGCACCTGTAGGGGTCTATTTGCACTTGGAGCTGGAAGGGCAATGGGAAGGCAAGCCCATGTCTCTGGTGAACTTTGCCTTCATCAGAGAGAGCTCAGCTGTCCTACAGGGATGCAGGGACCTTGCCACCACCACCGCCCACCCACCTCAAGCCCCCCCCCCCGCCCCCGCAAGACACGAGTACTACAGAAACACAAAGAACACCCGTTGTTTTAGAACACAAATACATAAATTTTTAATCTGCGAAAAATACAAAATGAAACCATGTACAAGTTATGTACAAACCCTTTTTACAAGACAAGAGAGTTATCACTGGTTGTTACAGATGACAGAGTTGGGTAGATCATTTCAGAGCACCAGCATTTATCCTCCCCTCCCATCCTGGTCAGAGTAATTAATCATAATCAGAATGCCGACAATCAAAAGTTTGAAAGACGGATGAATAAGCCACGCTCTTTTTCCTTCATGAACATGTAGGCTGACCTCTCTGTAAGTGTACTTTTTTTTTCTTTGTCCCCTGAAGAAACACCGAGTGCAGGTCTGGGTGTAAAAGTGGGGAAAGGTTTCTTTTCAGCATCTGGGTGGTGGGATGTGGGCCAGAAGTCTTAGGCAGGATGCGATTGTGCCACCTGGGAATGCAACATTTTTAATTAGGAGTTCCAGGCCGAGTTTGGTTTATGTCTGAAATGTTGCAGTTCTGGTCAAATGTGTCTCAAGCCGTACTTAGCGGAAGGAAGGGAAAGGGAACACGCCGCTCTGGGGCAGCAGGGCTTTGGTTTAGCGTGGAAGTGGGGCTCTGTCAACCTTGTTGGCAGGGATCCCTTCTCTGCTGGCTGCCTCTCACATTGACCCTGAATCCCGTGTGAGGAAAGCTCTGCTTTGCTCTGGCAGGCGTGTGTCAGTGCCGTGTGTACTTTCCCATCTATGATTCTGAACAGCCAGCCCGGTAATGCTTCCTAAGGCAGGCCCACTGGAGAGCTTTGGTGTCACGTTTGTCCCTGTTCTACTGAATAGCTGGGTGGAGGAGAAGAAGCACAGATGTCCTTCTGTGGGATAGAAGGGGATAAACAGGCCAAAGGAAACCTTTTTAAACTTAAAATCTACCTAGAAATTAGAGTCTGTTTTCAATGGGCCAAAAAAAAAGCCTCTCTCCTCCTGCTGCCTGTCCAGAAAAGCCACCAAAGCAAAGTGATTGTCACATTTGTTTTAAGAATGCTGAAACTGAAGCTTCCAGTGTGTGCATTGTTTGGGGGGTGAGTAGGGGAAGACTAATGGGGTGACATGAACAGGTAGAGGAAAGAAGAGGCCCAGCACCTCTTTTGAATCCTTCTCCAGGAAGAGTGTCGGTAGCCTAGAAGTCCTGCCGACCCTGCATTTCCCATGGCATCCAAAGTAACACATTGCAGCCAACTGATTGCCCAGCCTGAGCCAGGACTCATGACAGGCCCTGGGGATAAAGACAAATAAGCAAAGTCCTTGCCCTTACCAAGTGAGTGCTTTTACTGAGGAGTCATCATCTCCGGTACCCTTCATCTCCAACCTCATAAATGCCTCATCCTTTCTTTCTCAGAGTTTCCCTCTCTGGCTTGACATTTTCCTAGCTCTGGAGTAACCTAGATCTCCTATCCCAAGAGTATCTACTTACGGTGTTCCTTCTAGCACCTATAAATATGGCTGTAGCCTCCTAAGAGTCTTTTAGGCCAGATGGCCTTCCAGACCTATGCTTCCTCCTTTGGAAGACTCAGTCACACTCCGTACTTCACAAGTACCTCTGTGGGCCTGACTTCCAAATCCACAGGGATTGCTGGAAGCCTCTTCCCAGATCCACTTGTGCGCTCCTTTTGCCTGCAAGGCCTTCACTTATGGAAAGCCCTCAGCTTCTTCTACTCTGAATGAATCTAATACAACATTGCTCTGGTGCCCGCATTTGCTGGCTCCCCTTCCTGTCTTCCTTTCTTCTTTCCCAATCCTCCACGTGGTTCTTCCCTTGGGGCCCAAAGTCACTGTTTCTTTCATAAGAACGGTTTCCAGAACCAGTCATTGCCCCAACACCTAATCCACACACTAGTCCTTACAACTAAACTTCTATAACAAGTATGATCCATGACACGTATCTGAGGAAGATAGGTGCTTCCTATGCTATTTTAGACTTGGAAAGTGCACCCTTGAGAACTCCATGCTGCTAAGAAAAACGTTTAGCTTTGCACATGCGCTCCTGATGACTTCCAGGAGGAACTGACATCTCAAAACTTTCAATCTAAAAAATGCACAGGCACTGGTGTTCATCACTCTGTTTAAAACTTTTAGTGGCTTTCCATGGCTTTCTAAATCAAGTCTCAACCTCTTGGCTTGCCTCTTAAGACAGTCTATTTCCTAAGGTCTCATCTTAGATTTCTTCAGCTCCCCTACAGGATTGTGTCACCAGAGACAAAATGGCCTTATGTATTGAAATCACATTCCCACCAATGAGCCATGGCCCATTAAGTCGCCTCTTCCTGGAAAACCTTCATTCTCTATATTTTTCTATAGCCATCTATTTCCCATTGAAATACCTCCAAAGCCCATCAAGCACTATATCACTCTGTATTCTTCCCAACAGATATAATTCAATGCAACCTCTCCTTCTTTTCCACCCAAAGCACTAACTCTTGCCACCACATACTTGTACCTGGATGATGGTACTTGAAACTGCTGCTTATATCATTTTGTTTTTGTTCTTTCTTCCTAGCTCCTAGATGCATTCCTGGCTTGGCTTGTCTTTACATACTTAAGTCTCAGGCCCTTTCTCAAAAAATGATGCAAAAAAGGAAGATTTGGTATAGAGAGTCTAACTCAACATTCATCCCCTCAATCTAACCACATGAAGGTGTGGTATAATGCAGCCTCTAACTGGTGTTCTGCTAAAAGGTGGCTGTGTCAGGGCACATAGGCTCGTTTCCCTCATGTGTTCCAAGTGAGCTTGCCAGAGCAATGGCCAATTAGGCTCTGTAGTTCCTTGGGAAATAAAATTAAGGATAAAAGTATCCTCTGAACTGTCTTATTTTATGGCAATTAAAAAAAATAAAAAGAACAACTGGTATCGCATGGGCAACAAGCAACTACAGCAGGCTTCACTTAAGAAAACAATATGGCCATGCTCATACAAACTGGCTGGAAATCGTTTTTAATTACTACTCTCTCATTAATAAACCCAAAGGGCCGTATCACAACTTTATATGACCATGGGATTAAAGTGCCATATCATCTCTGTTGGATAGAAAAATGAATGTACTTTGGGAACATAGAGTGAGTAGGGGAGGGGCAGAAAGGAAATTTGCCAGATAAGTTATAAGTGAAATCTCAGTTCCCTTTGCTTTTTAAAGAGGCTGAGTCAAGGCCTAAATAGTAAAGTCCCTTTGAAGGACCACAGTTATTTTGCCACCATTCCAAAAGCCACAAAGAGGAACAGGATAGAGAATAGACAGACCACAGGGACAGAAGAGATAATAGACAGGTTCTGCAATGGAACACTATGTCCAAGTTGAATGGATTTGCTTGGTCTCCTAACAGTAGGCTCACATTCAAATCAATTGGTTTGGTATTCTTTTTTTCTCCCTCTTCATACCTCTCTTCCTCCGTTTGTTCTTTCCTTCCTTTCTTTCTTTACTGAGGTTTTCATTGAAAATGAAGAATGATAGATCAAAATTAGGTAGGAATGTAAGTAATAGAGAAAGAGTGTACTAATGGAAGAAAGGAAATCAAATAAACAGGACAGGAAATGAAGTGAGAAGTTAGACGGGTTGCTTCCTAAAGCCCAGATCCACCTGTGGAAATAAAAATGAGGAAAAATGTCAGGAATCTGGGGGTCAGGAGACTCTAACTACATATTAAAAAGTGGAGATCTGGGTTAGAGATGAAGGGATTGACTGGAACTGAGCTTGGAGCCAAGAAAAAGGGCAGACAGGGCTGAGATGAAGACGTACACCATAGGAACACACAGAAAAATCTGACCCAATGTAACCCAAGAGAACCTGAATTTTGAAATTGCATTTTGAACCTACGGAGACTCCAAAGTGCAAAGCAGAGGCATGAACCTAGCTTTCACAGGCCCAGGACAGAAACTGCACACCACTCTCAGGAGTATCACTTGGATGCTGCAGCAAGAGGATCATCATCCCAGCACAGGAGAAGATTGCTTCCAATGACTATTCCCACGCCCCTACTCCTAACCTAGCTCATGTCCTCCCAGATCTGAAAGGCACCTTAGGACCATTTAGGTGAATCATTCTCATTTACAAATGAGGTCCTTGGGATTCCGAGGGTTTCAGGAACATTCTCAAAGTGCATAGCTAGTTATTTGCAGATAACTCTTGAATGCTCATATTAAACCACCAGTAAGGAAGTTGCACTCTTTGACTTTCAGCATGAAAATAATCCCCAATTTTCTTCTGCCTTCTCAGTTTCCCCCCTTTTGTACCCTAACCGAATAGTTCTAATTCTCTGTTGTTTTAAGTCTTCAATTAAATTTTGTACTGAATACATCATAAGGTAACCCAAGCTTTGGAAGGAAAGAGCTCTGGATGTTCCCCAACATGCCTTAGTCACATTTATATGTAAAGTTTTTTATATTGGTTCAAGGTGATATTTTGAAATATATAATTGCCTGGATAAAAGTAAAAGTTTTCTTAATAAGAAAGATTATGATGGTGATGATATCTTTGTAAATAGGTGCTTTCTGATTTTTAAATACTGTCTTGATGAGTCTTTGATTCCCAAAGCACCCAAGAGTCTTTAGTTTGGATAAGGGTTTTCCTGGAACCCTAAAATGGGATAGGAGATCAGAGTCTTTCAAGACAGATGGTACCAATGATGACCATCATTGGTTTAAGTTTAATTTAGTCAGAAATATGGGTACTGGTCTATCACAGTGGGGTAAAATGATGACCTTTTCCCAGCCAGAGAGATCAACACATAGAAACTAATCAGGAAGCTCTAGGATTGGCTTGAGCCTTTCCGTGATCTTACAACCTTGTTCTCACATCACTTTTAACTTACCCAGCACCAGTTTTTGCCAAAGGAGCTACCAACCAATCATTTTGCATACTCCCTCAAAAAAAAAAGCTTATTTTTATTTTCTGTCTCAGAACAATTTATTGTTGAATTCTTATTGAATTCGTTATCAAAACAGCATGAGCTTCGTCCTCTACCATAGAGGAAAATAGATTCCTGCCAATTAGTTTTGGGGGTAGCACTTTGTTATAGGAAACCATCTTAGTTGTTTGATCAAAAGAAAAAAAAAAGTTATCTATCAACAATACTGAAATGGAAAGGAGGAAAGAGAAAAGAAAAAGAAAAGAAAGAAAAGAAAAGAAAAGAAGAGAAAAGAAAAGTTTAGATTTAAATCTCTGGCCATGGTGGTCATGGAGTTTATACTTCTGTTTCAGACTGACTTAGTATGGAAAGATGGGTTTGAGAGGCACAGGACACTGTTTATCTAAGGGAAGATCATTTAGGTGGCCACCATCGCCTGCCAAGGTTACTAAACAGTTCCAACAAATTTGGAAATGGTTATCAGGAAGAAGAGTGAAGAAGAGTCCACCAGGGTTCATGAAGGAAAGAAGAGCGTGGATTGATGTGAATGTACTAAGGTGACCCCAATGCAAAATCATTATGTAGAAGAAGGCCTAGCTTTCAAGAAAGTTGTGAAATCCTAACAAGGGATTCACCCCACAAACCCGATTTACTTCTGTTGGAAACCAGGAAATGTTCATAAGCCTGAATATAGACTGCTGACGTCATTTTAGTCTGCTGTGTAGACTAGTGATTGGTTATAACTAGTTTTTAAACAATCCAATTGGACATACATTATATTCACAATACTTTTATAGAGCTACTTCTACAAAATGTGACAACAGGGTAACCACAGTCTGACAAGTCACTTCAGGAGGGCGCCTACAAGGCGGAAGCACAACTACATTGGCTCTGCAGGAAGTAGACAGAGGTGGAAGCTCATTTTGCCTACACTGGTAATTGGAGTATTTAGTGGACGTATGTTTTCATGGTGATTTCATTGCGTGGCTCTGATTTGATTTGCACTAATATACTAAGTGCCACAGGGTCATGGCCTAAAGAATTAGTGGAATAGATATCATGGGACTTTGAGGGGTATTTTGGTAAGTTTGGTTTCTTCAAGTGTCCACAGTTTACATTTTCAAAGAAAAGAAAAATCACTATCACATCCATGCTTCTCCATAGACCCTGATGACTGTATAAAAGATTGATCATTTTTGAAGTTGAAAGATTTGCTAAATCGTTTGGAACGTAACAGTTGCCGGGACGACTGTACACCGAGCATGCAAGCCACAGCAGAGCTCTGAGACTTGGTAATTGTGTCTGATGGCTAGAAAAATCTTTAAGCACAGTTGGAAGTGGCTGAGACATTTGATTTCACTGCTGGTCATTTTCAAAGGACTTTTCTGATAGTCTGTATTGAGGGCATTCATTGTTTTGCTGTTGTCGTTATTATGTTTTACACAATTGCAGCAAGTTTGTGTGTTTTGTCCCAGCAACTAAAGGAAAGCCTGAAAAAAAATAAAATCTGGGCAAAAGTAGTCTCCTTGATCGTGAAAATTTTCTGGCTTTTAAACAAAAACTCAGAAGAACGAATGCATTATCATATCCTATTGCTAAGTGAAACTATCCACTGGTGTTTACAAACTTTCAGGCTAAAAGCTCTGAGACCTGGGGAGTGGGGAGAAAAGTCCACCAGACCCTTACAGAGTTGAAATTACTGTGCTTGCATGGGTGGTTTGGACATAGGAAATGAGAAGCATAACAGCATGGAGGAGTCCCCACTATTAGAACAACAAACAGAGCAGTATCTTGTGCGCATCTGGTCCTCAACTTTCACGTCCCAGGCGTGCTCACAACCCTCCTGGCATCGTTAGTTGGCTGGATAAACCTGATCTGGCAATTGTAGAAAAGCTGCAAGAAGGTCTTCCCTTTAAATATATGAACAAAAGGGTGAGAAAAACAGAATGAAAACTAAAACTACAAAAATATGACTTTCAACTGAGAAAATAAATAAGTTTCCATTTATTAAGAGCTGGTGTCGATGTAGCTAAAATACACACCCATCCAGGAAATTCACCTGCCCCCTTTTGTCTTCTTTTATGAATTTACTAAAATACATGTTTACATCATCGGACCATTGTAAAATTGTTTTAATAATCCATTTCCCTTCATTACAATTAACTGTGGTGGTGACCATCATTCTCCTCAAAGGAAAAGAGAAAAAGAAGAGAAATACGCATTAAGGAGTCTGGCCACTTACTCATTTTGATTTTGCATTGTTGAGATATAGGGAAGATATCTGACAATGAGAAAAAAAGAAAAAATATATTTTCTTTCTAATAAATAAAAATAATTTAAAATGCTAGAGGCTATACATGACTATTTTAGTATGTTCATTTATAAATGAAATCATTTTCTTTTCCAAAATACATGGAAGCAATATTCAAGGCAGACAAAGAGAAAGATCTGTCTACTTTATTTTTCTTGCAATTCTCGCTTATCCTAACGTTTCCACCAGTGATTCAGCATGTAAGAGGAAGAAAAGTCACATCACCATTTATGAAGTTTGTCAGGCTTTAAAAAAATAGTTCTGGTCTCCTGGGAGTCAACATTCATCTTCAACTTCTCTGATTGGTGGAATCAAGCTGCTTGTGGATTTATATTGGTTGATCTGGTTAGCCATGTGGGTACTCATGGGCTTGATTTGAATGTTTCTGGGATAGGCATTATCCGGTTCATCTGTAAACCATTTCTTTTCTGCTAAAGGGCAAAACGGATAGAGAACAAGAAGGAGAAATGAGAAGCTTAATTAGTCCTAGGGTAAAGCCTTTGGAAAGTTCATTGAAAAAAAAAAAAAAAAGCAAAAATGTAATCGATAGAAGCTGACAGTGAGTAGTTGCTAAGAGATAGTGCAGTGTAGGGAGAACCACAGGACCTGGGGCAGCTCTGCTGCCTGTGACAAGTGATGACCAATGCACCCATGGGCCTTGGAAGCCCCGTAGGTGGACCTCTCAAAACAAAGAGTGGTTGGAAGAGGAACTCCAGCAATGCTCTCTGGGGTTCCTTTAGTGGCCTGGAAAGCTTTGGTGGGAAGGAGATGCTGAATATACCAAATATTAGGTGTGAACACTGTGCCTGAAGAGAGACTTGCGTGTTCACTGATTTGAGTGGAACGTGAGGGACATTGTCCCTGACACAGAGCCAGCGATCTAGCGTCTTATGCAGGATCTCCTCCTCCCAACCTGTACTTGGCTTTTTTAATATATATATATATAACAGACACACTTGGTTGTATCTCAATACACCACTCTTCTTTGTTTTTCTTTGTTTGTTTGTTTCTTTCTTTCTTTCTTTCTTTTCTTTTCTTTTCTTTTTTTTTTTTTTGCAGCCATTTTTGAGGGTCTTAAGCCCACAGATTTTGCTGGGCAATGAGACTAAAAATCGGAACAGTAACCAATATTTTAAGACGATTTTGAGATGGTTTTTATTTCAAGAAAGAAAACTCTGTGTTGGTAGAAAGTTATGAAAAGAATTCCCAGTGGCAGTATCTTAACCGACTATCATAACCCAAGCTGTTGACAAGGGAGCTCGACGAAGTCTTGGCATTTCATTTCCACCCTAAATACAGAGTTGCCTGAGAGAGAAGGCTGAGTCAGAGTGTTGGGGGGCGGGGGTGAGTTAAGGGGGGCAAGGAAAGGGCCTAGCATCCTCTCTGCACTTAAGTGCTATTTTATAGGGCTCAGGCCTTGCCCCTGCCTTTTTTCTAGGATTGAAACTTTCTGGGTAATCGGCCTCGTATACGGACATGAATAGACTGGGCAAATAGGACATTCTAATTTGGGAATCGTATTAGTGGCTTAGGAAAAGGAGAGAAAAAGGAGAAAAGCTTCTAGGCACACCCACTGCTCTAGAGACAATGGCCTCTTTTCTGCTATCAGAACAAGTCACAACTGCCTTGTCAGCGGTCCTGGACTGATACGTCAACAAAAATTGCTCACCTGGCTTGACACCTGGCTTGTGTGTGTGTGTGTGTGTGCGCGCGTGCGCGCGTGTCTGTCTGTCTGTCTGTCTGATAGGCTAATGATCTATAAATTCAGCATCTGCGATCAGCTTCACAACCGCTCTGCTTGTGTCTCCTCGAGGCGTACTCTGTTGCGGTGTCAAGTCTGAGCCCTCAGCCTAAACACCGTGGGGGAGCTGGGGTGTCCTCAGTGAGATCTGCTGGCCCACTACCCTTTGTTCAGCAGCTCAGTTTACACCCAGGACACTACTGTCTCTCGGATCATTCTCCACTCCCCTTTTTCCTGCTCTGGCTCTCTCACCTATTATAATTAAGTTCACTTTGATTTGAACAGATTGGACGATAGGAATTCATAATGCTACATCCTCACAGTGAAGCTAACTGATTAAGTGCTTTAAATTATTCCCCCTGACAGAATGATAAAGTTACAATCTGTTCTGAGATGATCTACAGCTTGCCAGACTCGTACAGCTTCTTTCTACATTCATTTATCTTTTTGTCAAGCGGAGTTTTTTTTTTTTTTCCTAAGCTTCAATTCCATAGATCTTTTAAAGTCATCAGCACATCTGAATTATTAATGAGGCTTTAGAGGCAAGGTTCCTGATGGACTGGTTAAAAAAGGTTGTATAGAAATCCAGGACTGTGTACACATCAAAATAATTTCAGCTCCATTTAAAAAACCATTTAGTTCAAGTGTGACATAGATGAACCATTATGCATTTGTGGAAACCAATTTTTTGTGATCTACGATTAAACTAACCTTTCAGAGAGGAGTAGCGTGTGATGGTTATCATGTTTTAAAAGCATTGCCAGGCCGCTGAAACAATTTCAAACTACGACTTTTTCCAATGGTTTATGTGTAAGGATGATTTTCAGAAGAGCTGAACCAGGCGTCTGTGCTGTTTGCCTTAGCTGCCCTGGGTTTTGGCTGTGCCCCTGTGGGGACTGATTGTGCAAAGGGATTTAGTGCTAGGTTGGACATGCCAGGTTGGAAAGGAAACTGAACTCCGCTGATGGAAACGGGTAGGTCTTTTGGGCGAAAGACCTAAGACAGCTGCAATTTGCTGAAATTTTTACAACTGCTGCAGAGAATAATTGTTCAGAATTTAGTCTTTACAGTTCAATTCGAAGTTGGCATTTTGACCTTTCACAGCAGAGAGAATATCAATTTCCTTCTGCTGTCGCTAAGAAAGAGAGCATTATTTCCCCGTTTAAGCTTCATTCTCTCTTTCCTTCTACACTTCTTGCCATAGAAGAAAATCTATGCAGAGTAGCACCTGTGTCTTGGCCATTCAGCTCCACACAAGAAGGAGCTGTGTTCAAGCACATCCTGGTGATGAGCTGAGGTTCTCGTTATGCCTGAGAAACAGGCTTTTTAATTTGGGCGCCTGGTCAGATATGAATATATATGTTGTTGGAGACTTGGTTGGGTAGGATGTCGAGGATGTGGAAATATGTTAATGCTCTGAGCACTCCGGTAAAATATCCAGGGGCAGAGGTATTTCACGAAGAGATTCTCCCAAAGGCCATCAGAGGAACGCACACTTTAACGGTCGTCAGCCACTTGTTTCAACAGAGAGTGTGCGGGGTATGATGAAGACACTTGGGTTTATGAATCTCGCCTTCCAAAGAAGAAACTGGGCCAATGGGAGGCCACCCCATGGGCCATGAGGAAGAACACTCAGGGAAGGGATTCAAATGGATGCTGAAGTGGTCCAGAAAAAAATCCAGATCCCTGAGTTTATCTCGTCTCCCCGCCTCATGCCACAGGCCAGAAAGAGATTTCCAGGAGCTTCGTTTTTGCCCGAAGATGGGATGGCCGGTGGATCTGGCTGTGCGGGCCTCCTCGCCGCCAGAGGAAAACAGCCCCAACAGGGGTCGTGTGCGACCCCCTGGATTCGGGAGGGGAGGCTTTGTGGTCTCTGGCAAGTGACTGGTAGGGCGAGATGCAACCTGGACGTGGAGCCCAAGATGCCTCTGAGGGACCTGGCACTGCCCGGAGGGGCAGGGGGCACGGATGGAGCCTGGCCAGGCCCCAAGCTGTGCGGCACCAGCACACAAGGAGCTGGGGGCTGCCAATGGGGGCAGCAGCCGGGAGGGGGAGGTGGATCTGGGGACTCGCCTGGTGGCGGCTGGCTCCCAGCAGGCCACTACCTAACCAATCGCAGCTACGGATCTTCTGTCAAATGGGCTCGTGGGCAGATCTTCCTCCCGCTGTCACCTGGAGGGAAGGTGCTCGAGTAGGTGCAGTGCTCAGCACAGGCCCAGACCCAGGTGCGGAAGTGCCCGCACTTTCAAAAGCCACTCTGCCACTTTCTGGCCGGTGGCTCTGAACAAATCTGTCCTGCAGATTCCTTGGAACAGAGGTGCGAGCTGCCCCATTCGGCAGAGCTGGGGTGAGGACTGAATGAGTAGGTAAAGTGCTGGCAGGAGTCTGGCACTAAGGAAGCGCTGGGTGTTAGCCTGTCCTGTGACCTTAGCATTTACACGAGCACTCTCCGTACCCGAGGGCTACGTGTGGCTGCACACTGAGATCTAAGGAACATAAACCGGGGTGCTGGCCTGCAGAACGGGGAGCTCGGCATTAGAGACGACCCAGGAGGATTTGCTTGGGTTATCTGCATTGGAAGGAAAGGAGAGAAAGGGGTGGCCCTGCATTCTTTCTGAGGGGTCCAGGGTGGCTACCCTGCTGTGGGGCCTGTATCCTTACAGATACAGATATAGATAACGGCTTTGTGCTCAACAGGTGCCCTACCCCACCCATGGGCCCTCTGCGTCTTCCATCGCTACTTCCATTCCTGAGATAGAAGGGCCCAGGATAAGAGCTAGGACTTCCCCAAGCCACGAGGAGCCTGGAGGAGTGGGGCTGGGGGGCGGGGGGGACGACCCCAGACCTGGGCTGTCCTGGCTGCCTGGGCACCTGCAAGCAGGGAAACAGGCTGCGCTGTGAAAACTGAGCCTCTCCGCTGGCTCTGCGGCTTGTCAGTACTGTGGGATTCAGCCTTTTCACCGAACTGCTCCCCAGAGAAGAGTGCATTAAAGGAGAGGCGAGAATACAGCAATGGTATTTGGAATAATTGGCCCTCCTCCTGCTGTCCCACAAGCTGAGGTTTAGAGAATGAAGGTTCCATTTGGAGAGACAACGGATGAGGACAGGAAGCCCCAACCAGGAGCTGGAGCCTGCAAAGGTAACGCTGTCTGCTTTCCCAGCTCACCTTTCTGGGACACAGTCTGGCATTGGCCCTCTGCGCAGCAGACCTCAAGGCCCCTAGGGGGACCCCACCCATGCATACTGCCGTCTTTCCCCTCCGTGGGCAATGGACGGCTATTTCTTAGACATAAAAACCGTTCGCACCAGAACCAAAGCAGCTTCCATTTATGAAAGCTGACACTTATTTGCAATCGTCCATCATGACTCGATTTGCCTCTTTTAACCGAAAGTCTAATGCTGCCATTCGCTGGACAAACTGCCCCCCCCCCGCTCTGGGCCTTTTCTGGGGCCTTTGCCCAGCTGACACCCCAAGGACAGACTCTTCACTCTTTCCTTTCGGGTGGCAGGGGATAATCCCTCTCACCTCCCTTTACAATAGGTGCCATCTCCTGGTGGGAGACAGGCCACCGGCTTAGTGACAGGTGCCCACAGCTGCTTCTTCGTTGTGTTATGACAAAGCAGGGATGGGTTAAAGAAGCTGGCTGAGACACTGATTTTTACCCTGTCTTGCCCTGAAGTTTCCATACTTCCCTCTTTATCCTTCAGGAGCCTGTTGCTATAGGAACCTGTCAGGTTGATTTAATTGTCTCTGTTGGGATGCACACACCTTTAGGCTTTTCCCATGCTGAAGAAGAGCCAGTCAAAGGTTTTTTCTGGTCATCTGAGATCTTGACAATGCTGGCGGGAGGCACAGTCTGTACCTCCGTCTCACCGGACTTCTAAGGCTACCCCCTCCTCAGGAGCCCTGAGCCTAGCTCGAGAGAGCGCCAATGGCACAGCAGCATAGGGAAGCACCTAGAGGCACTCTTGGATCCTTTTTAAAGATAAGCCAAGGGAGTAAAGATAATTGATAACATGATGAAAGGTCTGAAAATATTTAAGTTCAAGTTATTTCAAAAGATTTACTGGGCACTTATTATAAGGTTCCGGGTCACAACCTGTAATATTCATACGGAATTTGAAACTTCTCCCGGTTGTGGTAGGACTCTATGTCCAAGGGTCCAGCTTTCTCTTTATCCATTTGAACTGGCTTCAGGAAGGCCCCTGGGTAGCAGTCCTTAGGGATGTTGATGATTTTACGATCATCCGAGCAAGCTGTTGAGGCTGAGAAGGCTTCACTACACCTCCTGGTCTACCCACTTACTTAAGGTTCAGCCCTTTCAAAACCTAAAGCAAATTGGACTGAATGGCTTACAAATTGCTTCTCTTCTAGAACGGTACAGATAATTGAGTTTCTAGCTGTTGCTCTTTTTAAATGCATATACTTTCTCTTCAAATAATTCTTTTGCTCTCAACCTTTACCTACTTCTTTCTTCTTATTCTTTCTTTCTTTCTTTCTTTCTTTCTTTCTTTCTTTCTTTCTTTCTTTCTTTATTGCTTTCTCTCTCTTTCTCCTTCCTTCCTTCCTTTTTCTTTCTCTCTCCATTTCCTTCCTATTCTTTTATTTTTTCATGGGGAGCAGGAAGGGGAGAGACATAATGTGAGAACTTTGTGTGCTTCCTTCCTAAAAGAGGCTGAAAGGGGAATGGGGAAGTTTGGAGTCACATGGAAAACAAGGGAGGAGACTTTGTTCTATTGAGGGCAAGTAAAACATAGTAGTTTCAGCTAATGGAATAGAGGTCATAATGATTACCTTTTCATCATTGAATGTATGGTTAGCCAAATGCTACAGTCAACTCTCAGTTGTGTGCCTAAAGTCCCGGGAAAATCCCAAAGTTTCATCTCATGTCACAGTCTGTTCCCACCCCGTTCCTGTCACAACATCATCTCATCAGAGCTGCTGAAAGATTGTATATAAAATGCATTTTGGCATCACTTCTCTCTATCTGCCCAATCTCTGGTTGGGATGTAACAAATGCCTGAAAGGCAGGCGGCAGGAGAGACTTGGATGATGCAGAGCCTGAGTCGTGAGGCCCCGAATAACCGGGCTTGCTCTAGGAGTTGAGACACATAATTGAACAGTTTTAATTTGGGGGCCTATTGATCAAACATAAAGGAGACCAATGCTTTTGTCATTAATAAACCTCCTGGTCTACATTAAAAGGAGGATAAAATATGAACCGAGAAGCAGGTTTGCCAAATGGAATGGCTGCAAATGTTTTCCAGCAAAGTTTATCACCTGGCATCATACTCTGATTTAGTAGGTCTTGCCAAGATAAACACAGAAATGTGGACAGACTGATGGGGGACTGGGTTGGGGTAGTGGTAATGGGGAGGGGGAGTGGAGGAAGCTGGGTTTCTTGATGGGAAAATGCTTTTGGACTTGGAGCAAGGTACCAAGGTGGGCAGGGAGGCCACGTGCAGATTTAAAGGCAAGCCAGATGGAGAGAAGTTCCCCCCAAATTACCCAACCCCAAAACCAAGAACACCAAAACAAACTCTAAGGGATCTAGCAGTAGCAGCAGCACAGCCTCATCGCGCTGAGCAATTTAGAAAGTGAAGGAAGGAGAAGTAGGGAAGGAAGAGGAGGGAAAAGGGGAGGAAAAAAAAAAAGCAAAACAAACTAAATAAAACCACAAACAGAACAATATAAATAAAAATAAACAAACCAATAACAGAATAAAATTTGTAACTCCTTTTTTTTTTTTTAATTTCACAAAAGTTTTCACAAGGACAACGTTATAGAAGAAAACCCCCAGCAGTGGCTAGGTCATGCAGAACCATTAATTGTCATACCTTGGCCCATTCTATTCATCCTTGTTGCACTTTAGAGAGAGAAGTAAGCTATGTGAGTTTTACAATGCTTTTAAACTGTCATATTTCCTGTTGAGCACTTTAACTGGCACATTCTTATAGGTATAAATGTTCTATGGGCACAACTTGATAACCTCCTTTGCAAAGAATGCATGAAAAGCTCTTCATGATCCCAAACTGGGGTCTATGTGTGTGTATATATATATATATACACACACACATATATACGTATAGTATACATATATATGTGTGTGTATATATATAGAGATATATATAGTTCTATATAAAAAGATAGATAATTATACATAATATAGAAATTGATATATAGGGACAAAAATAATTTGAAAAAAATTCTTCCACTCATCGGGCTTTTTAATATACATGTATACATTTTTCCCCCACCCCATTCCTGGTCTGAATACTGCACTGCCCTGTCTTTGGTATGGGGGGCAGAGGTTCAGACTGAGCCTCACCATTCTGTCAGTAAAAGTGCTTGTCAACTCACACAGCAAGCAAACCTCCAAAACTATCATGCTTGGGGGGAGAGGGGATCCGAAATCTAAACTCAAAGCATTCACCATAAAAACACCTTTTTAGAGATGGTATAGCCGTGGCACCTTTCTCCTCCCCTCCACCCCTATTCGGCTCAATGGAATTTTTTAAAGGAGACATTTCAAATAGGTATACATCAGCCCAGGGCTAGTCCACAAGCACAAGAATTTGGTTGTGGTGGAGGTTGCCGATTTGTAGGAACTACTGCACTGCCTAAAGCCTGATTCGCATGCATAAGACATCTGACAACTGGATATTGAAAAAGGGATTTTTCTACCTTTCCTCTCATGCTTACTAACTTAAAAAAAAAGAAGAAGAAGAAGAAGAAGAAGAAGAAGAAGAAGAAGAAGAAGAAGAAGAAGAAGAAGAAGAAGAAGAAGAAGAAGAAGAAGAAGAAGAAGAAGAAGAAGAAAAACAGAAGAAAAAAATAATTGTACCAAAATGTGTTTGGCTTACTGTTGCACGCTTCTTCTCCCCACCCCGTGACGACAAGGAGCGGTTCGCCGTAGTTGTCATTCACCTGCCTAAGTGAATTGGCTATGTTCAAGAAACTGGGGAGGAGGAATTTTTCCACCAGCTCTCAGCTTTGGGACAGCCAGCACCATGCAGCTGTGCCAGCAGTTTGGGGTGGTAGCTGGCTTTTGTCTTTGTTGAGTCAACTGTGGCTCGATCCCCCTACCTTCTGATTTATTTAGCATGTCGGCTCCTAGAAAAACATGCTCTGCTGCTGGGTTTATCTTCCTCACACTCTACCACGGCCCCAGCCCTTGCTCCTACCTGGCATTGGGGCCCTAGCTAATCAAACAAAGGGGAGTTAAAAAGGTCCCCTGAGAATGCATGGAAAAATACTCGCTCTTTCCTGAGCATTATTTATTCTGTACATAAGGTAAGTAATTCACCTTTTAAAAGATGTAAAAGTCCCAGGAAGGCAGTTTTTAATGACTTACATCTGATATTTATGATACATATGGCTTTTCATCCCAAATGTCAAAAGTGAAAGAAAAAAAATAGCTAGTCATATGGCATAAGGAGACAGAATAACAATTTAATATGCAATCAAACCTCTGTTCACTTAGATTAAATGACTAGAATTTGATACATCCACGAATAGGACACTATTCTTTCCTCCACAGTAAGGGTAGAAATGTTCATAGGAACTCCCAGAGGAAGCTAGCTAGCTCTGAGACAAAAAAGGCCTTGGTGAGTAAAAAAAATCGCGCATGTTCTGTTATAAAAGCAGGTGCTTAATAATCATCTACACAAATGGCGAAAGCCTTTTAAATGCTTTGCGAGACTTCAGCCCAGAGAGTGGAAAAACAATCGATATGTTTTTGTTGCCTTTTGGTTGCTCGTTTCAAATACATGTGTATGTATATATGAAAAAAAAAAAAAAAGAAAGGAAGGAAGAAAGGAAAACAACAACAAAACCAAAACCCGGAGCACCCTGATAATCCTGATAAATCAGAACAAACTTTTCTTCTACATTAACTAAACTTGCTTTGCATAACTGACATCGATCACAAGGGCTCTCTCCTACTCTGCAAACTCCTTCCTGCAGTGAGCTATTTATGTCTGGAGCATGCCTTTGGGTTATTTTTCCCCTAGAATCATAAATAACTTTTGGTCCTTCTGCTTATTTGCTGTTGTGCTCAAGGGTTTTATGGTGGTGAAATAAAAATGACAACCACATGCACACTATCATACATATGCAAATATGTGTAAAAAAAAGGGAGGAGACTACAGGGGCAAAGGGGGAAAGTTACTGTTGGAAACACCCACTGGGGAACATGAGTGGCGGATACAGTTTCACACACGGTGGCAGTGGATACACATATCAGAGGCGCTCTTCCTGCACGTACTTCTGTTTGTCTCGGGACTCCCGGGACTTGGGTCGGTTCTGTCGGTTTGCCGTGGACGGGATGGAGTGCACGGAGGAGCTCTTCTTGCTGGAGGACTGGGATGAGTGGGAGGAATGGGAGAGGCTGGCCCGGGACTGGCCGGCGTTGTGGTCAAACTGCATCAAGCAGAAGATCAGGTCTGTCGGCACGAGCTCAAACTCGTAAGGGGGGTTGGTGATGACATACCTGGGCGGGAAAGCAAAGGGGTCACAGGTGAGGATAACTGTGGGCATAGTTCACCTGTCTCTGAACCTGTGGGATCCTCTGGTCTTGCAGAGGACCTGGAAGATGGGCTTCTAGCTGGTTCAAGGCCCTAAGTATTATCTTCCAAGCTGATGCTCGGGACAGGAGATCAGACACGAGCCCCGGCAGAGATGCAGAATTAGTGCCCGTGATGGGAGAACAAAATCGTGCTTCCTATGGCCTATGAGCCCCTTTCCATTCACTATCAAGTTCACTTCTGATCCTGAGTAGCCCAAATGCATGCAGGAGGTTCATGGACTGTACTGCACCTTTCATTCTAGAGTGTTCTGAACAATCACAGACACATATCGCAGGGTCTTTGTTTCCCATGATCTCACTTCTTAGTCCTTTCTCACTCTTTACCATTTAGAAAATCAACTCTGGTGGGGATTTTTCTAAATGAAAGAAGAAAAAGGACCTCCCTGCCTCTGTCTATGCTAGCCTTCCTTTAACTGTTCCCAATTCCATCCGGTTAACACCAGACACTTAAAAAAAAAAAAAATCACTGTTTCTTCCATAGTAGTACATGTCAAGGTGGGTCCTAAGCCAGACATACCAACATCACCTGGGAACTTAAAATGCAAATTCTTAAGCAACTTCACTCTAGATCTATGGAGTCAGATGCGCTAGGGGTGGGGTCCAGTGATTTGTGTTTGGACAAGCTGTGCCGGTGATTCTCCGGCCTCGCTAAACTTTGAGAACTAGCTGGTTCTCAAAGCAATTCATCTCAACTCTGGCTATACCCTATATCTCTACGCATTAAAAAATCATCTATGTTTTCAAACTAGACCAACTAAGTCAGAGAAATAAGAATATTTTTACAAAGCTGGTGATTCTGATGTGCAAACAGAGCTGAGAAATACTCAACTCTATAGCATTGTTTCTTGAGGTATATCACGCAAACACACTGGTTTTAGTAATTCTATAGTGCACTTTTAATTTGCGGCTGCTATGAATTTATTTTAATGCAATTAGAAAAATATAACTAGTACACATAAACTGCTATTTTTTTCTGCTTAAGGTGATAATACATGATTTTCTCAAAGTAAATATATAAAAGTTTAAAAAGTAAGTCCATTAAAATATATTTAGTAAAAATATGGGCATCTAGGATATGGCAAAGGAACCATCTATCTTAAACACTAGCAATATGAAATATCTATTAGCTACCAACAGAATAATCCCTGCAGCTGGATTTTAGAGGAGACACTCCTATTCAGCAACTAATCTATAAAACTTGAATTCTTTACAGCTTCTATGGGTAATTAAAGAAAAACATCTCCCATGACCTCCAAACTCAGTGTTGGATTTAATGTGGCAGAGTCATTTGCACGTTGAGAGCATATACATGGACCTCTGCCTGTACAGTGGGGGACAGGAGAGGATATTTCTGTCTCTGCATTTGGGTTGGGAGAGCAGAGTGGAAATATACTCACCTCTTCGTGCATTGGCTGGGGGTGCTGAGGTGAGCATCTCTCAGCCGGTAAATTCCAAAACAAAGCATATTATATGTTTTCAGAGCTTTGCAGAACAGATCACCATAACAACCACCATCCTGGGAGACAAGAAAAGAACAGAGAGCAACACTTTTATTTGTCTGGAAGTAGAGGTCCAGGGGGGAACAGAGCCTTCTCATGAAAGCTTGTTTTGGGGTCTCCTGAATTGGAGGGTCTGTTCCAAAGGACCAAGGATAAAGAAGTTACTGTGATTAACTGCCTCCATCCAATACTGGTAATTTTCAGGGATCAGATAATGATGGGGTTCTCCTCTGGTTCTCTCCAGTTTTCTATCTGTAGCAATGAGGACCCTAAAGAGAGTGTGCCTCTCCCTCATTTGAAGTGAGGGTGTAAAGCCTGAAGGTCTCAGATGCATGTTTGGCTGAGAAGAAACCAGCTCTGCGAAATGGTGATTATGTTTAGCCCCAGCTCGGCTGTAATCACTGTGATCTGACCGTGTTGTCAAAACTGCTCGAGTGATAATTAAAATCACTGCTAGGAGAAAAGACCCCACCAGGTACTATGGTGACAGACTCTTTCAGGGAAAGGACTGTGTGAAAAGCACAATTTACAGACCTCAGAGATGGCACTGGTGGAAGAGAATGTGTTTCCCCAGGAGGCTAAGAGCTGCAGGCTGAATAAGTGGGATTCACAGTCCTAATCAGTTCACAGTCACCTTCCAAGGGTCTGGGGCCTGAAGTGGAATGTGAAAGCAAATCCACGCACTTGGAAACGCTGGTTTCATGCAGTCAGGTGATTTCAGGTGGGCGTTAGTACAGGAAGGGCCCTGAAGAATGACTTCTTTGGGAATAAGAGGCTGCCTTTGTCCTTCCTGTCATTGGAATTTCCACATGCGCATCATATTGCAAAACACAAATGGGGCCAAATCTTACTGATATTTAAAGTCTTTATCCTTTTAAAGTGCATAAGTGCATAAGTCAATGATAGATGAAAGGGGACACTAGCTATGGAAGCCACCTTTCAAAAAAGCCCAGTCTAACAAAGGCCCTTGCCCATAACCACACCAAAATATGGTGCAAGTCAATATCAGGGTTTCAGAAGAAATAGAGACAGTGACCCTTTCCCTGGGCAACACTACTGTTTGTGCAATAACTTTATTGGTTCCCAAGACTTGTGGCTCTCCACCCCTTGAACACATCTGTGGAGGTGGTAGGGCCATGAATAAGGGTCAAGAGTGCATACTTTTGCTAAAGTACGTGAACCCAGCTGGTGCATGGGGCCCAAAGGGAGGCACTGGTCATACCCTCTGTGGCAGGGAAAGCATGAGGGAGAGTGACTGGGCCCAGCCTCAGAAATGTGAGGGCCTAGATCTGGAATTAGGGACATTAAAGGATTCACATGAGATGCTATTTGTTTGACATCTAGAGCCACTCTAGATGTATGTAACTAGAGGCTCTAGTATGTATGTAGGCTCTAGATGTATGTAACTACCAGTGGTGTTTAAAAACTTCCAAGGCCACAGTCATACCTAGATACAAAAACTTAGAATCCTGGGAATCGGGCATGGCCATCAATGGTTTTTAAAAGCTCCTCATGTGCTATGAACGTGCCTTTGGGGTGAAGTAGCCCTGAGGCATGACTGTGTGGAAAGGGGATCCCTGCCTTGGTTGCATGCTGTAGTCACCTGATGCCTCCTAGCTCATGGTAGGAGTTTCCCAGGGGAGTGAGTAAGTCCACAGGCTCTGAAGCCAGCATTCCTGGTGCAAATTCCTGATTGGGCCAATCCTCAGTCTTTCTGAGCCTCAGTTTCCTTAGAGTATGTCAAAGGATTGCCATTGGAATAAAAATGAATGGTAAAGCATAGTGCCTGCTATGCAATAAACCATAAACATCATAGTTATTTTACCACAGAAGACAGAAAAGACAGGTGCCTAGCTCCTCACTGTCTGGCACCCAGTTCACTCAGGCCAAGTTATTCCTAACCAGCGGGTTCTGCTCCATGGACTTACCCCCAAGTCCGCAAAGGGCCCATCCAGTAGCGCTAACTGAGCCACACGGCAGCGGTCCCTATTGGCCAGCGTCTGGGGGGTGCTGTAGCCCCCTCGAAGTGCATTCTCCTCAGCAATCAGAGCCTCCAGCTCTGGTGTGGCTCCTCCGGTCACCAGGGTCCGGATCAGGGTAAGGATATTGTCATTGAAGTATGTCTGGGGAGAGAGTTGGGGGAAAAAAAGTCCTTTAAGCAAACACCCTAAAGTCACGACAACAGACATCCAAATTACAACTTTCCTTGGTATCTCCTGTTTAAAGTTTTGGCCTTTCTTTTCAAATAATTTTATGTGGGAAGTGAAAAGACAGCAGCCTCAATTATTCCATTCTTCTCTCTCCTACTTGGTTCTTCCAGGAGAGTCTGACTTTTAGAAACCAATTCAGGGAACTTTCATTAAAGGGCTGAAGTCTAAATGGCTGGTGTTTACCATAATTGGTGTTAGTAGGGATGCAAATACTGCTTCCCCTCCACATGTCTACTGAGGGACTTTGGACTTGTGACACAAAATGCAGCCTGCCCAGGCTGCTAATCCAAGTACGATTACCTCTGAGGTCCTGTCACCCTATGCCAGGATGTCACCTTCCCCAAAGTGGTTAAAACTTCCTTCGGCATTGGAAAGGGATGCCGAGAGTGTCATTAAGGTCACATGTCACCAATTTATTTTATTACGTGCTTTGATGATAATCTAACCCAGAAGTCTCTATCAATTAAATATGTCAGATAAAATAACGAGGAGGAGGATGTCCTGGTACGTGCACTTATGGTTTTATTTTTTTAAGTGATCTCAATATAGCATATTAGAAAAGTTTCCCTCTGAGGCAAATATAGCATATTAGAGAAGTTTCCCTCTATGTGTACATTTGTCTCACACCTGAAACATAACAGACCTGTCAGGAACAAAACAATGGGAGTTTAAAAATATTAATAGGGTGTCAAATAAAAGAGCTCAAAAAGACACTTGTCACCCAGCCTAATTTGAGAAAAATCTCAAGTAAGAGTCTATGTTCCATTTTCGAGGGTAAGAAGAAATCAAGCAGGCAAAATGAAATGAAACCAGAGTTTGCCTGTGGCTTCTGAGGGCGTATGGACTTTGGGAGTCGGTTAGGAAACACAGCTGCATTTCACCCCAACATTTTCTCAGATAGTTTACCTAGCAAAATGTAGTGGGGAATAAACCAGGTAAGGATGAGTCCTCTCATCCTGTGTAGCCATCACTAGTTCTTTGTCTTAGGGGTTGACTACTCAGTCTAGGCTTTGATCTTCTTAACCGTAAAATAAGCACAGTCATTAAGATCAAGTTCATATGCAAAGAATTCCATGAGAACTTCTGGGACATCTGGGTGGCTCAGTAGTGGAGCAGCTGCCCAAATTGGCTCAGGTTGTGACCCCTGGGTCCTGGGATTGAGTTCTGCATCAGACTCTCCGCAGGGAGCCTGCTTCTCCCTCTCCCTGTGTCTTTGCCTCTCTCTCTGTGTGTGTCTCTCATAAATAAGTAAATAAAATCTTTAAAAAAAAAAGGAAAAAAAAGAATTCCATGAGGACTTCGGAGTTCAGATGATAGCTGCTCATGGATGAGGCAGGATTCACTTTCCTCATTGAAATACTGGCAAAACACCCAAAGTGATAGAACATTCCAACAGCAAAGGAGACTAGGAATGTTACTGAGAAGGAGTCAGACCCTAAGGAGAATGAAGGTATCCTCCACCAGAGCTCAGATGTGCCCTGAGGCACAGAAGCAGCACAAGGACAAGTACTGGACGAACTGCTGCTGGCCTGGACACGGGATAAGACTGAGTCAGGCGGTGGATGTAATGCTGGCTTCACCTCTCAGAAGCTGTGTGACCCTGGAAAGTTATTTGTCATTTTTGTGCTTCAGTTTTGTGATCTGTAAAATGTAATAACAGTGGTTAAAAGTACAACAGAACTAACACAGGTGAGCCACGTAGAACAGTGCTTGGTGCGCAGCAAGTGCTGACAGATACTCCCAGCCTGGTATCAGAGACTCAGAGCTTTTGCTAGGGAGAGGAACAGTCCTCTCATCCTCAGCCTTTCCTTTAAAAAAAATAAAAATCCTTGATGTTTGGGGTGAAGGGTGGGCAAACCAAAGCCATGTATTTCACCCTTGAGTTTGTGCTTCTCAGTCTGCCTCCATTGGAAGACCCTGTTTGGACACAAGAATGTCAGGGCAAAGGTCACCAGTACACTATATCCTGGGATGGGGCAGGAGTAGCGAGAGGAGCCTCCGGAGGTATGTTCCTGTGCTGGGGCACATCTACAAGCATTTCCAATGTTTTCCATTTCCAGATCCTCTTCGCTACAGTCAGATAACACATCATGAGAAGCAGGAGACTCCTCCCTAGCCCTGTGGCACGTTAAATATGTGAGTGCTGGGCATGGAAACTTGACAAGGACCTTTGTGCTCTAATTACCCATTTAGATCAAGACCAAGGGGAGGAATTTAACAGCTTGCAAAGTGGGCACAGAATAGTCATGACCTTGTACACTGAACTCTGTTTTTCGGTACAGAGAAATAAAAAGAGCCAGTATAAATATTTTTTATAAGGGAACCATAGTATTTAAGATATAAAGGAAAAGCATCATTTTGACTGATTAGTTACTGGAAGAAGTAGAAGAAAAAGTTAGAAGCATCTGTTTTGGAATCAAATAAAATTTTTTAAAATATTGTGTCTATAAGAAGTAAAAGATGAGACTATAAGAAAGCTGACTTCATACAACTCACCCATTTTTTATGCAAGATATTAAAATTAAAATGGATGTGATTAGAGATAACTAAAAGAATCCAATATGCTTTCATGATAAACACATTCAATAAACTAGGAATAAAGGGGAATTTCTTTAGCCTGATAAAGGGCATGTATCAAAAACCCAAAGTTAACAGCAGACTTAGTGAAAGACTGAATGCTTTCCCCTTAGAATCAGCAACAAGACAAGGAAGTCTGCTCTCACCATTTCTATTTCAACACAGCACTGAGGGCTCTAGCCAAGGCTAGAAAGAAATGACTATCCATATCAGAAAGAAAGAAGTACAGAGAACATGATGTTATATATAGAAAATTCTAAGTTATCTATTAAAATTCAATTATAGATATAAATGTGTTCAGCAAGTTTACAAGTACAAAATCAATATACAAAAATATTATTTATATACCTATACACTTGGAATGAACAATACAAGAATAAAATTAAGAAATTCCTTTTATAATAGCATCACTAAGAAGAACTACTTAGGAAGAGATTTAACCAAGGAAGTACAAGACTGGTACACTTAAAACTACAAAATATTGTTGAAAGATATTAAAGAGAAGCTAAATAATAGAAAGGTATCTCATCTTTATGGATTGGAAGTCTTAATATTATTAAGACAGTAGTATTCCCCCAAACAATATACAGATTCAGTACGATCTCTGTCAAAACCCCCAAAACCATATAGACATGGAAAAGCTAATTCCAAAATTCATATGAAGGGTGCCTGAGTGTCTCAGTTGGTTAAGTGTCTGCCTTTAGCTCAGGTCATGATCTCAGGGTCCTGGGATCCAGCTCTGTGTTGCACTCCCTGCTGAGCAGAGAGTCTGCTTCTCCCTCTCCCTCCTCTCCTCCCTCTGCTTGTGTTCTCTCTCTCTTTCAAATAAATAAATAAAATCTCTTAAAAAATAAAAACAAAATTCATATAAAATTGCAAGCCCGGGGTAGCCCAGGTGGCTCAGTAGTTTAGTGCTGCCTTCAGTCCAAGGTGTGATCCTGGAGACCCGGGATCAAGTCCCACATTGGGCTCCCTGCATGGGGCCTGATTCTCCCTCTGCCTGTGTCTCTGCCTCTCTCTCTCTCTCTCTCTCTGTCTTTCATGAAAAAATAAAATCTAAAAAAAAATTGCAAGCACTCCAAATAACCCAGCAATCTAAAATATATGAAGTTGGAGGACTCATACTTCTTGATGTCAAAACACACTACAATGCTACTATAATCAAGACAGTGTAATATTGACATAAGGACAGACATGGAACTGAACTGACAGTCCAGAAAGAAACTCATATGCATTTGGTCAATTGATTTTGGCAAGGGTGACAAGATCATTCCATAGAGAAAGAAGATAGTCTCTTAAACAAATGAAGCTATAATTCTTAGACTTCTACATTCAGAAGAATAAGTTGGACCCCTACCTCACACCATATGCAAAAATTAATTCAAAATAGATCAAAGATCTAAATGTAAGAGCTAAAACTATGAAACAGGAGAAAACATAGGGTAAATTGTCATAACCTTTGATTTGAAAATGGAGTCTTAAATATGATACTCAAAGCAACCCCCTTTATATCTGATAAAGTCTAGTATCCAGAATATATACATATAATATACATATATAGTCTTCTTTTTATTTATTTATTCATGAGACACACACACACACACACACACACAGAGGCAGAGACACAGGCAGAGGGAGAAGCAGGTTCCATACCGAGAGCCCGATGTGAGACTCGATCCTGGGTCTCCAGGATCATGCTCCAGACCAAAGGCAGCGCTAAACCGCTGAGCCACCCAGGCTGCCCCATATATAATCTTATGTAAGATTATATCTTTTATATACATATATTAAATATATTAAATCTTACATATTTTACATATATTAAATCTTACAACTCAACAACATAAATACAAATAACCCAGTTTCAAAAATGGACAAAAAACTTAAATCAACATCTCTAAAAAATATATATATATATACAAATGGCCAACAAAATAAAAAGAAAATGAAAAGATGCCTGACATCACTAGTTATCAGGAAAATGCAAATTAAAAAACCATGATGAGATACCTCTTCACACTCACTAGGATGGCTACAATCAAAAAGACAAATCATAAGAGTTGATGAAGATGTAGAGAAATTGCACCATAACACTCTGCTGGGGGGAAAATAAAATGATACCACCACTTCAAGAAACAGTTTAGCAGTTCCTTATACGGTTAGACAGAGATATATAACGCAGCAATTCTACTTCTATATATAGATCTAAGAAAAACTAAAAGAAGTTATGTCCATATGAAAACTTCTATACAGATGTTTATAGCAACATTATTCATAATAGCTAAAAATGGAAATAGTCCAAATGTCTATCACCTAATGTATGCATAAATAAAATGTGCTATATCTATGCATGAATATTATTCAGCTATACAAATATTATTCATACCACAAAAAGGTATGAAGTACTAATATGTGCTCCAACATGAATGAACCTTGAAAACATTATGTTAAGTGAAAGAAGTCAGTCACAAGAGACTACATATTGTATGATTCCAATTTTATGAAATGTCTATAAGAGGCAAATCTATAAATATAGGTGGTAGATTAATAGTTGCATAAGGCTGAGGGAGGAGGATGGAGGTTAGTGGGAGTTGCCAAAAGGTATGGAAGGGTTTTTTTTTGAGGCAATAAGAACGTTCTAAAATTGACTGTGGTGATGGTTGTGCATACTTGTGATCATGCTAAAAATTGCAGGATTGAACACTTCAAGTGGGAGAATTGCATGATTATTAATTATATCTCAGTAAATGTTTTAAAACAAAAGAGAAATCCTTAAAAGGTAACTAAACTTATAATGGCCAGACTTTTACCCATTCAGAAGCAATAGTTAACAATAGTGTATTGGACACTGAAAAATTTAGCTGGGTAGATCTCATGTGAAGTGTTCTTACCAAAACAACAAAGAAAAAGTGGCACTATGTTATAGAACTAAAAATCATATATACACAAAATCAGTGATGTGGAAGTGAAAGTAAGAAATTGGCTGAAACTACATGGAAAAATATGTAGAGTGGTTTCTTTCTTCTTTCTTTCTTTCTTTCTTTCTTTCTTTCTTTCTTTCTTTCTTTCTTTCTTTCTTTCTTTCGTCTTTTATGAGAAGGCTGGTAGATATTGAGGAAAGACAACAGAAGTCAAATTGATAAATAGCAAGTGTTCACAAGTTAATGCT